>NW_010393218.1:0-14710 GCF_000710305.1 Buceros rhinoceros silvestris | reverse complement strand
CCACAGTGCACTTTGGGTCTGTGGTTAAACAGGAGTTGGGGTAAGTAAATGGTGCTACATCAGCTCATGCTACAGGTCAAGGAAGGAGCATAGAGCAGGAGGAACCACAGAGGGAAACCACAAACGTTCTTGCAAGACACAATTTCTTACAGCCCGCATTGTAATGCTGTTTAGATGAAACCAAAAGTTCTAAACAAACACGTTCAAACACGTTCTAAGCAGTTAAGCAAGACAATAGCCGATCTAACACAGCTTGGCCCTGTACCTCCTACTCAAAGCATGCCAGATACTGAAACAGCCACAACACTGTTTACACTATTCAAGAACTGTTAAACTCGCATCTCTCACAAACGAGCATGTATTTTAATACAGATATGAGAGATTTCAGAATTTGTTACTTTAATCTCTTCACGTAAGAGGATGAGGATAAGCAAAATCTCACATAGCTGAGGTGAATCACACTTTTCAAAGCTTTGCATCACAAGTCAAGAGATCAGACAAGAAGCTATTTCACCTGCTCGGAGCAATAGTATGTAGAAGACAACCACAGTCTTTTGCTACAAAGACCTCCAACACCAAGATCACAAAATAATCAGGTAAGACCAGCTTATGGATAAAGGAAAAAAAAAGTTATTTTTAAAAGTTTACGGCCACAATGTTTATACCTATAATTAATAATTTTGCAGGTAATTTAGAAGTGATTTTTTTGATTCCTTGAAAAATAAAGGCTATACTATAAGAGCACCTGTGGAATCTATTTTCTAATATTTCAAGATGGCTAGAGATTGTTCTATTCTGATTTCACAGATGAATGTCCCCACCACCACCTATTTTGATGGATGGATCTGGTTATTAACCTCCAATGTCTGGGAGACACCAACTAGTACAGATGTAGCAGTACATAATCCCGTGTCACTGAGTGACATGACGTTTACAGTCTTTAACCTGCCTTTCCACACAACACCTAATCAAGCCCACAGCCTTTACTTTCAGAGTATCTGTTTCCCTGGGCTATATATTCGTGCACTTCTGAATGAATCCTGTGAGCTATGGTTACCTGGAATTTTTTTTTACACCATGGCTGAATTATCTCTGTGCAGGAGAAAGCTTTATGAGGATCTGGTCTGAGATTGTGGGATAAAGTCCCATGGGAGCTAATGACTATGGTGAATTCTATCTGCTGCTCCACAGACAAGCTACAGGTCTTTGGCTTGCTTTTTCCTATAGCAACAGAGACTAGGCCACATAAACTATTCTTCCCTTGGAGACAAACAGGAAGAGGGAAAAAAAAAGTCTTCTGTGACAGATGTTTGCCACCTCATTAACGTTCTACTAGAAAGCAGTCAAAGCCACTAAAATGATGTTCGGTAAAAATAATTTCTAAAGATTAAAGGTCAACCACCTCCTAATTGTGCAACTGAAATCTCAAGAATACAATAATTAATAAATGCCCTTGTTAAATACTCCTTATATGAACTTAGTTCTCCTCTAAAGTGATACTTTTCATTCAGAGTGAGGTTGTACTATAAAGAAAGATGGCATTTCTTTTACTGCAAAAGTCTATTCCATGTGGTGCTTTTTGTCCATCCTCTCATGGTAGAAATATCACCTTAGGATCTTCAGCTTTTTACTATTTAACATCTGCATGTGAAAGGCAAAAGCATGCCCTCTGACTTGTGCCATCTTTTCATGGTGTTTTTAGCCTTGCCTGTTCTGTGAAAGAACAGCAGGAAACTGTATGAGGAGAGCCTGTGGGACTGTCAGCAGATAATCCCTGCAAGCTGACACTATCAAAGTCAGGAAAAACCCAAAAGGACTTGAGCAGGAGGAAGGGAGAAAGGATTTACCAGAATAGGGAGGGAAGAGTTGGCAGACATTCATGCATTAGGTTAGGCTGCTGTGACTCCCCTAGATGAGTACAACTCAAGATGAATCACAACACAAGATGAATCACATTCATTTTAAAATACGTGAAAATTTGGGAGTAGACAACATTTGAGACAGTCATCTCTGACCGTATTACAAGCTAATAGAGCACTGAAAATAATGTTGAAAAGACAAATGTGGTAAATCCAGGTCACAACATCTGGGAATTGCTAGAACACAGAGAAAAAACTCAGGCAGTGGGCCCTCATTTCCTTTGACACGGAAGGCTGACTACGAAGGGCCATGAGCCATCAGAGCAGCTCAGTACCATCTGGGATCCTCCCTGGGCTGGAAGAACTGCTGATGTTGCAACTGCCACACACTTCAGAGAAATCTGAATGCAATGCTCCGCTTGCATTAGACAGAATTCAGAAAAGAATTATCACTTTTACTCCTCATTTCACGGAAACTGTAAGATCTTCTGATTTGCTGAGCCTAAACAATCCCAACAGAATATTAAATGTGTTGCAAATTCAAAACTTGCAGCCTTTTTTCTCCAAGGCACCCCCTTAACTGGAAGGAACAGTCATCAGACAGTCATGCTTTACCATCATAGCAGAGACATTCTGACAGAGACTCAGCAGAGGAACAGCCATATAGCAGAGTGCCCAAACACTCTCTGAAGTGGTACTCGTATCTTCCTGTATGTAGGAGTACAAATCCAAAAGCCAGGGTCAGGAAACTCTCTGCAGGGTAGTCACTACAATATAATGGTGCCAATAACCACAAACAAGTATTTAGAGCTAACAACACAAAAATGCGAATGGGGAAGCCTTGGTGCTACTGCTTTGATCTGGCTTCAAAAGATCTAAAAAGATCAGAAATCAAGGGCTGAAAAAACAAAGTGTGCTCAGGAAGAATCAACACAGGGTGTTTCTGAGAACTTCCAGCTGGTAGCAACAGCATAACACATGATGCTGCTGTGACACCGGCTGAACCACAGCCCTGATGTTTCCCAAAACAAAACCACACACATCCCGTCAGTTATTCCACAACCTTGCAGCTTAAGAATCTGTGTATGACAACATTCCCATCTGAGCTTCCAGAAGGAATACCAAATCTTGGGAATGAGCAAATGGGTCGTGGGACCTCTTCATGTTGAGGTCCTGAAATGAGGAACAAAAGTCAGCAAGTAACAGGAAATGGAGCTGTGGGACTCGGGGAAGAGAAGACCCACCTCAAAAACAAGGTCATCATGGTACAGCTCATCAGAGAAGGATGAAGCAATGGACAGAAGACTGGCACAGAACCATTTTACTCTGTCTTTGAAAACATCTCTAGAAGCTTCTCCAGGCTCAATCTGTTTATTTTTGCCTTTCACTCCCGGGAGTCTTACAGAGCTCATGCTGGCCCAAGTACAGAATCACAGAAGCATCACAAAATAATCTGACAAACAGACAGTCAGAGTCGTTGCATCAGCAGAAAAATACCTTTGCTAGAACTAAATTTAAGGCAATATAATAATGCAGGAGAGGATTTTACTCTGTAATTCTTGCTTTGGTTTTTGAAACAAACCACTGGTTTGGAACAATTGCTGCCAAATTGCTTGCATCTGCACAGACAGTTACTGCAAGGATCTCTTTCAGGATGGACAGCTATTTGCTGCAAACCATTCACATCCCCTGGTAGCATGAAAGCTATCTGACAAGCTTTGTGCCCACACATAATCAAACTTACTAATTTATATAGTCTTTAGCCTAAGAGCTTCATAAGTACTGATGAGCCAAGACTCCCACGGCTTGTGTGAAAATGATCTATCATTGCTTGGTTTTGACTGTGGACAAAGGTCAGAAAGCTGCACAGCCTGCCTCTGCCTACTTCTAATACAGAAAATATCCTGTCTCTTGTTATCTGCCTCTTTCCCGCACCTACCTGCCTGTTATTTAAAAAAACCTCCACACATAGAAGTCTAAGGTGTGGGAGATGAAAAAGTCTGCCCTAGGACAGGGGCATTTGGGAGAGGTGGGGTGCTGGAAGTCGCAGACACACATCATAACCTGGAAAGCCCATAAAGAAAGAGTAAAGCCAGCAGCACTGTTATGGCACATGTGTGCCTCACTCTTTTTTTCAGGGTTTATCTGGGAAAGCTCGTGGCTTTTGCCCTTGAGCTCAGCATGGCAATGAATTTCGGACTGTTTCATGCTGGGAGGGCACAGTGCAAGTCCAAGCTAGATGCCCATCTCTACACAAGTTTTACTGGGGAGTGAAGAGGGAGGAATATCAGAGTGAATGAACATATGCCCTCTCCCCAGGGTCCTGGAGACCATGGCTGCAGTGCTCCTAGACCTGTAGAAGACTCAGGCACCAGCAGCTCTCGCTTCCAGGAACAGTCAGGTGCTCCCTGCTCTCTCCGAGCATTACAGTAATCCTGAGGTAGGCCAATTGAGTGAGTTCATATGCTGAGTTGGTAAAACAATATAGCAAAACCAGATCCACTTCCTTTTTATTAAAAGCATTTCGCAATATTCCTTCTAGACCATGAAAAGTGTAAACTGTAAAAAGTTGCCTCAGGGCAAGCTTACAATAGTGCATAACCTCTGTGCAGCTACGCTTAACCTGCACGTGCTGGTTACATTTGGCTGTCCTAGTAATGCTCACTATTTGGAAGTTTTTTAGATGTATTTCACAGCAGATTTCAAAGAAACGTACACATCAGCATTGTGTTTCATTAACTACTGAGCCACTGAGTCAAATAGACATTCAGTCATGGTGTATGTCAACTTATCAGTCAGAGCTGGCAAGGAATCTCCTCTCCCTCACAGTACTCACAGTAGTGACAGGCTCAGCCACAGCCGTGAACATGTGTACATGTGGGGGTCTGTGCCGAATACCCAGTCTTCACTGGTTACACTGCTATGACTGTAAGGAGAACAAATAAAGCCCCCTCCAAATTTTCTCCATAGGGAAAAATTGAAATCATCCTATCTGGAGGCTAATGGTAAGATTCAGTAATACTTGGGGCCCAATCAGTGGTCATGCTGGTATATTGATACTTCCAGCCTGCTCACCATTGCTGCTTCCATACAATGCTTCCAATGTACGAATGCTCACGTGCATCACAGATTCTCAGAAACTACCTCTGTCACATAATAATTTTAATATTGTAATATTTGATTTCATGTAATATGTCCCTATAAACATTAAATCAGCAGCTGCATTTTAAAGACCAATCAAACTGTATTTTAACTACTACCGTTTATTTTACTTGTAAGCACCTGATCCCAATAGTTACTCACATTCCTGAAGGCATTCTGTGTCTGTGCAGTACGACTGGGATTGTCTCAGCTGAAAGAGAGGAAAAGAAAGGCGTGACACTTAACAATGAGACTTGGTCAACTTTTACCAAAATTGTGATTTAGGATAATGTCAGAGCACAACTTTAAGGTAAGTAAGATCATAACTGATCCTTTAGTGCATTGCACTTGGCTTATGGTGTGTGAAGAATCCCAGGTATGGAGGTAGTTTCTGAACACTGATTAAATAGTACCTTTAAATCACCCATCTAAAGTGTTATTGCTTCCACACAGGTTGCAGCCACTGAATGCTTTATAAAATTCAAGTTAAAAATCTACCATGATATAGAAAATCTATAGTGATACAGAGATATATATAAAAATTAATAGTGAAATAGTGATACAAATCTATAGTGATTTATCTGTTACATAGAGATATGCTCTCTACACAGATTTTAGGATTTAGAATGGATGGATGTTACTAGTATTACCTAGACCAAGTAACATTAAAATACTTTGTGATTACATAACAGTAAGTGATCAGACTGTAATAAGTACAGAGAAATCAAATTACAATTTAATATTTAAACTTAGCCCTTATTTTTTCCACCTAAGAACTTTTTTAAAAAGCAGATTTTAATATGCATTCATTGGTTTTTCTCTTTTCTGATGGGGAAAATTTTAAATGCTTTTTGCATTTACAGACTAGGTAAGCTTACTAACTGCAAGAAAAGTCAACATTGGCTAACCTGCAAATCAATATAACTATTTTACAGATGACAGAGTCAAAAAAGAAAGACAAATATCACATTCTTTATTAGGCACAGAGAGGTGAAATGGATGGGATTTAATCTGCTGTATTATGGAAACAGGTTCTATCCTTTGCTTAGGTAAACTACACAGTTTTAATTATTAAAGTTTTTAAAAGTACATAATTGTTACAATGCCTTGGTTAGAAACTACATCTGCTTTTTGACAGGTTTTATGTCACAGTAATGTCACAAATCCCAACACTTCTTGTCACAACAGGATAATCTGTTTATTATGTGTAAATATACAAATGTAAAAGAGACAAAAAGATGATGCTTTATGAAAGAAATACATTAATAATTTCTACAAACCAAATTTCCCTTGTATTGGCATAACTGATTTGCTGTATGTAGTCATAATATTATGCAAAGCACATCAAGGAAACAGACGAACAACCAGAAGAGAGAGACATTTGGAAAAGTCTAAGCTCCTTCCTCTATCATAATGATTTTCAATGGCTGACATATTTGAGAAAGAAAAAAAAATTGCAGATTGATATTTATTCTCCCATTAATATATTAAGATCTGCCAGCAAATTTACTGAGAGAAGTTCCTTAGGAAGTACTAGAAAGGCTGGATTTAACCTTTCAGCAATTTCTACAGCTAAAAAAAAAAACAGCAAGGGAAATTCAAACCAAAGACTTCTACTTACCTTAGTAAAAAAAGAAATCTATAAAATTACGTGTATTTCTTGCTCTTCTTACATAGAAGTAAACACTCATTTTATTTTCAAACTCTGGAATTCATTCTCAAAGGGGAGGTTTTACGTTAGCAATAGAACCAATTTGGAATATCTGACACTGAGAGATTCCTGAACTGGGAAAACGGGGTACTGCTATACCCACATTTTAAAGAGATTGGCAACACAACTATCTTCTGTTTCTAAAAGAGTTTAATTCTGGAGGAGGCTTAATTTATAAACCCTACTCCGTAAAATACAGTTTACAGTTATTTCTCAGCACAGAATGATGTCCAGAATTAAAATGGGTGATAGGTGTATTATCAGAAACATCATACAATCATATAGCATTTAGTTATCTCTCTGTCTCCAGGACGGCTAGTACTCAAACACCTTACCCAGTTTGCCCAAAGAGGCAACAATGCCTTGGAGTGTTCTAGCCACTATGTTAGACATCTCCTATTCGAAGTGTTACACTCTGCCCAAATGGAACTTTTTAAAAACCATGTAATTAATGTTTCTATAAAAGCCATCTCGAAAAATGTGCACATACTTTTTGTTGTTGTTAACACCCTGTTCCTTCACCTGCTTACCAATCTTCCACTGCTACTACACACACACAAATTATGGAGTCCCAGCTTTGACTGACATGAGTATGTCAATCACCAGAGAAGCTTGTTTAAAAGGAACAGAAAGATATTCTGACAATAGCTACACTTGCTTGAAAAGAGGTCTCAGTAGTGACCATGGTCACGCCGTGGTTTGTGATTCCATCCATCACCTTGACCATTTTTTCAGGAAAAGCCTACACACTGTCTGGACATGCCTGCTGATGTAGAAGGCCACTTAATGAAGGCACAGTAAGTATTAAACCCGGAGATTTTGTGTGCCCAAAGGTGCACTCAGATACTGAGTTTTATCTTACAGGCATCCTTAGTGACTTCCCAAAGGCAGGGCAGACTCCAAGACTTTCGAACAAAAAGTACTTCTGGAAACACCAATGATAGAAATATTACAGTAAGCAAGCAGTCTTAAGAAAAATACCGTTATAAGCTGCTATACAGATCTCTGCTGAAAAAGTGCTCTTGTATAAGATTATATCCTGCCAATATGAAAAAAATGTCTGCTTATGTACAGAGCAACAATGTCCAGGGAACCTTTATAAAGCAGAGAGCCATCTGCACCTTGTTTGATAACGGGGCTGTGCTTTCCAGAGGGCTTGGACAAGAAATATTTCATTTTTTTCCATGGAGATTTAGAAACTAACTATACAAGGCAGGTTTAGAAACCTCAAATTATGTTGTAAAAACAGTTACAAGAGAAAAGTATGAAAAACCTGCATTTTTTGTAATTTGTAGGAAATGCCTCTAAATTTAAAATACATAATCATATAATCATGCACATTTAAAGATTCTACCTAAAACCTCCTACACTTCATAGTCTCTGCTACGTTCATATCCAGCACTACTAATATTTCTTAGAAATATTTCTCAACTATTCCAGGTAATATAAAAATTTCTTATAAAAACTACTTGTGCTGGAGAAGGTATGGTCAGAACAGGACCACCCATAGACTCAAATAGGTTTTAAGAAGCCATAGGTCATACGATAAAAACTCGCTCAAGTATCTTCTCATGCTCATTTTGCCTCCTGGCTATAAGCACATGCAAAGTCTCAGTAGCCACGAGCAGAAGCTCTAGGAGGGCTCTGTAAGCCAGGAAGCCAGGGAACAAAATTTTTTAAGAGCTCAGTGACAGGCTACATATTGTTCTCTTGGGATGAAACACGACAGATGACAGAAAATGAGCAGCAGTGAAACAGGTTTTTCTCAGTTCACTCGGTTGAACTAGTTCCTATCTCTGTAATCCAACATAAATTCGATCCCTTGCAGTCACTCAGTTAGTTAAAAGATGAGAAACTATTCTGGCACATGCATGAAATGCTTACATAAGTTGAATGGCTGGGAAAGGTAATGCCTTTTGCTGAAACAATGCTGCTTCTACCAGTTAGGTCTCTCTTGATAACTACACTCTTAAGGGACATAGCAATTGTTGGGAAAAAATTGAATGTGAGATATTTCAACCATAAGGTAATTGAAAAAAGAGCAATTATCAGGTACTGGAAATAAACAGTCCTTTGTATTCAGATTTTCTGTTTCAGTATGGAGGAGGAGTTTGGATGGAAGTTTGTGGAATAATAGTAAAAAGTTGAACCAGACCTTCCCTCTTCTCAGCAAAACCCTCAAAAAGACTTTTCAAATACACTCAATGTTTTTCAGACTGGGAACACCACAGAGTTGATGAAAAAAATCTGAATATAGAAGTAATTTTTAGAATACATTTACTCTAACATATTTAAAGGAAATATCACTAATGGTTATTTTGGTTTTATTAATATTTCAGAGATCCTTGTATTGTGAAAAATGTTAATTTAATGGAAGACTAATACTTGACTGCCTGATCTGATGCCTGCTAAAGACAGCAACAGCTTTTTCATGTTTTTCAGTATATTCTGGAACCGGTCTTTCAAGAGCACACAGAAATTAGGCAAGTAAAACATCAAGGCTTGTTCAACAGAAGAGAGTGAAAAATGTTACAAAAGTAAATATTTAGATAAACTACTATTTTCTTCAATTTAAATAAAGAGGATATCTGAATTTTAACATACTCTGCGCAGTTTGTCATCCAAATACAATAAATGGTTTAATGCATGTGAACCAAAAAATGAACTAAGTTATCTTTTATTGAACAAAAAGAAGTAAAAAAATTGTAAATAGCATGAAAGCTAAAAGGGAGCTAAAAAAGGCTCTGAAATTTTTAGTTTTAATACAATGCAAACTTGCAGGCAATACAAGTAAAATTACTAATTATCAATGCACATTATTTAAATACAACTGTGAACTTCAATTCCCTCCAAGTACATTAAAAATCTTGACTAACGTAAGTTAAAATAATTCAAATTAATAATCCCCAAACCACAAGAACCCTTGATCGATATGAGTATTTGGTTTCTATGAAGCCCCTTTTAAGTTCTTGGAACTGGGAGGCCCCAGTGGCTGAATTACAGCAAATCAGTGTCCACTTACTGACGTATTTTGAATGTAAACCAAGAAGAAACCAAGTTACTTCTAGTGGTCAGAGAGAAAAGGACTCTTCCTCACTCTGTCCCCAGGACACTCAAATTTTGCATTGCAAAAACAAGAGGAGCACATTTCAAGTAGCTCCAAGTTCCAATTTGAAATAGCTCTCCCTCCACCCCACCCCTTTTTCCAAAAGACACAGCTTTTAGCCCTGGTTCACACTAACACAAAAGTATTTAGATTCTGCTCCTTTGACACTATATATAAAATATAGTTTTAACATGCCATCTTGTGGATCAACAGCATCTACCCTTCAAAAATATCTGAAACCTGACCACGTCCTGCTGCCAGTCTTACAACAGATGCCATGTTCTGATCAGAGTCTGCAACGAAAGCCACCACTTTTCCACAACCCCCAACTGCGAACAAAATGTGAGCAGGCAGAATAAGGGGACACTGCTATCAGCCTCTGGAAACGTTTTGTGAAGTCACTATATAAAGCAAAGCCTCTCTTTTTTCATGTTCAAACCTACTATGGGCACACAAACATGAAACTGAAAACAGGGTGTGAACTTTTACTGCATGTTAGCTGCTCCACCAAATCACTGAAGTCCAAGCAAAATAGTCAGCCCAGTGAAACTGCTTCATTGAGCTAGACAGAGAACTTGTTTTTCCAATACAGTGACCTCAGCTGCTGGGATCATTTCAGTCTTTCCATGAAAGAAGTTAAGCTACTTTCTATTTACTGCTCATCACAGGTAACTACCGTAGAGAAGAAATTTCAGACTTCTACCTTCACAGTAACTCATTCTTCTGTCAATTTTCTTGCTTCCTCTTCAGAGGAGTTTTCTGAAACTCTTCAGATCAGCTTTCAGAATTTGCTACTCCAGAGGTCAACAGTCTCACAAATCCTGGGACTGGTCCTGCAATCTCTGCTCAGACAATTTTTACTTTTTTTTTTACTAAAGTCAATAGTCTCTTGCCTGGAAAAAGATTAAGAGTTCCTATTCAGTATGAACACTTTCTCTTTTTAAGAGTTAAGCGTATTATTTAAGAGGGTTTTTTTAAAAAAAAGACAAACCATAAAAATATCAGGAAGACACCAATGATCAGACAGCTCACCAGTTTGTCGTGCTTCAGAAGAAATAATGGCATAATCCCTGTCCAAAAGCACTTTCCAGCTCCAGAAATGGTGTAACAAAGAGGTAACTAAAGAAGAACAGTAGTTGCAGGAACACAGTGCAATAATCAATGAAGTCTAGTGTGAATAGCAGATGAGATCAAAGTAAATTATTTATGTAGGGATAATTAAAATAATTGCCTTTTAAAGTAACTTTTGAGACAGCTCAAAGCAGAAATAAGTCCTCAGAAAAGACATGAATGAAAAATTAGTCAGTTCATGAGCCAGGTCAGGAAAAGACCTCCATACAAAATATTGTGACGGAAGAAAGCCCAGAGATGTGTGAAAGTAAGAGATAAATTAGGTACAAAGATAAGAGAGCAGAAATGGATAATAATGACAACGAAAAGGATAGATAAGTGGGAAAGCAAGGACAAATAACTGACTTGATATAGTCATTTATCCCATGAATAAAAGGAAATTTAAATTTAAATCATAAAGACTCTTGATAGAAAATTGTATGTGGTAACAAGGGCAAAATATTGTGAAAATACTTTTTTTGCAATTGAGACCAGCTGTAAGCTCTGCTTTTTCTCTCCAGTGATGTCAGAAAATGACAACACCATGGCATACTCCTGAACGTGTTCTCCTACTTCTAAGTAATGAAATTATTGTTTAAGCTTTGTTGGCAGCCATGTCTGTTCTGTCCAAAATATATAAATGACTTAGTAAACAACATGATAAATAAATTGCCATGGCAGGATAGGCCAGCCCTGAACGCAAGCCAAGCTGCAAATTGAATTGTAGCATTATTCGTAGAGTTCCAACTTAAAGATGCAAAAAAAATGACACCTACATGCATTATTTTGCTGCTACAAGCTGGCTAGAGAAAGAAGAGAAAAATAAGGTGGAAAGAAGGGCATACTGATGGAATTAAATTGTCTCTTAAACTATATTAGCATCTCTTAGAGGAACAAACGAGGAAAAAGTGAACATTGCCTTCCCCACTCCTACATCTTCTATGAGCGTATGCAGAATTAAAATAAATGATTGTCCATACAAAGACATAATAACAGTCTATGATAAAAATACGGAGTTTGATTCTTTGAGGTGACAAGTAATTTCCTCCCCATGGCAAATGAGAGAGAAGGATGGTTGGTACCTTTCAGAATAGTATTCCTGGGTTACAAACCAACTCTTAAGACCCAGAACCATCAGCTAGTTAGGACAGAGGGAGAACATTCATACTGAAAGACATTAAATTTTATGAAGAAAGATGCAGCAGATAAACAAGTCAGATGACCACTGTGTAAATAGAAGCCCTGACCCAGGACTCAGGCAAGAACTCATTTTTCCCTTTATTTTTTACTTTCTCCTGGGATTGCTGTTTCATCACAACATCATACAGATACCCCTTTTCCACAGTTCTCTCACCTTCCTACAATTGCATAACTTTTATCGGTACTTCACTTTATGATCATGCTGGCCTTCAGGATCTGAGCTATCACTGGCATCCTACTTCTAGTGAACGCAAAGCAGAATGAATCTGCAGAACAAGGAGAATCAGGGAAAAGAAGGTGAAGCAGTGTAATAGTCAGGATCTTTAAAAGTTGCTCCTAGCACCTCTGACTACATGAAATATTAGACCACAAATGGTTGAGATAGAATATTTCACAGTATTACTACAGAGGCATCTCAAAGCATTCATGAACAACATACAGAGATCCCCCGAGAGAGCATTAGCAAACTTACATCTAAAATGCAAAACCAGAATACATGTGGGTTTGTTGACCAAACAGTTGAGTATCTTCTGCAAAATTATGCATACTAGCAAATGAAAAGGGTACTCCTACACAGACTGCCTTGAGGAAAAGGCTTAGAACCAGGAGTTCTAATGTCTCAGTACAGTTTGCTCTAAGTCTTGATTACATCTACATATGGCCAGAGAAAAAAAGCAAAATTTTTTCCTTTTTTCCTCAAATGAGATGGCTTCAACACAGCTCAAATAATCACACACAGTTCAGCCATCTGTAATACACGTTATAGCTACTAATTACTTCTGGAATATCAAGCTGACAGAATAATTTTCTGTACTGCTTGCAATACTGTCACACTACGCATGCTTTGAGATGGTCATGAGGCGTAACTTACAGGGTTTTTAATATACGTGTGTGTGTGTGTGTGTGTATTATACTGGTTAAGAAGTTGCAGCCTTCAGCATACTACAAAGCTCAGGAATGAGAAATGCAAAGAATGACAGGCAGCTTCAGCTTCCAGCTAAGTTCCAATACCTGACGCTTTACAGGGGAAAATGCTCTCCATGGGACGTAGACTCAGGTCAACACCATTTTTCATGGCTCTTTTTTCTTATTTTTTAAACATCCACTTACTTGTCTAGAAAATAGTCTCCATTTATACTGCTTGATCTAGAACTACTTTCTAAGTTAAAGACCATTAGCAGTACATGAATTCTGTGATTCAGTTTTGGGCCTTGACCTCTGCAACACCAAAATCTTGAGCACCCAGTGTAGATGGGGATATGGAAGTCAGAGAAGCAAGAGTGCTGAGGACCAGGCTCACAACCTGCCAATCCAATCTTGTGGGTGTGTGGTTTTGGTTTTTTTGTTTTTTAGTTTTTTAGGGTTTTTTTGGCCCAGTGCCTTAAGAGGTGCATCAAGTCTTTCCCCCTGCATCTCAGAAGGATGACATCTTCTTTGTCCTAATGAGCAACCTAAGGTTCAGCTGTTGGGAAAGGTCCTTTTAGAACCAGTCTGAACACCAAGAAATTGGGAATTGAAGGCAAAGGTCTGGAAAAAAAGGGATGAGTGAGAGCAAAATGCAATTTCCTGCTCTTGGAGTGGTTGGTTAAGAAAGGCTATAGACTAGAAGTGGCAGCAACTGCTGTTAACAGATACATTTAATTAGAAGGCAAATGCAGTGTAACATGTGTAAGAAGTCTCCAGGGCAACCTCCATATTTAGAGGGTCACTTTAAATTATCACAAATGTATTCTGTACAGTTTTGCTGTGTTTTCAGTAGAAGGCCACATCAGTAAGGTAACTCACTTCTGGTAGTTGCCTGAGGGACTATTTAAGTCCCGCTTAGCTGTGCTGACATCTGGAGAGCTTTTCAACCATTTGCAGTACACAACACAGATCTGTTTTAGTCATCTGTGTTTATTCTGTGCTGTTTGCACAAAGTCTCCCTCAGCCAAGATTCACAGCTATGCTGGATACTCTTTCAGACCATGCCAGTTTATAATAGCAAGACTCTAAAATGACCTGGCCAGGAGAATTATGTGGCAGCTTGGTTGACAAAAGAGTGTTTGAACCAGTTGTGTTGGAATAGTTTGAGAATTTGCAACTTTTTATAGAAAAATCTAGTGACACCTCAAATTACAAGAGAGAGTAAAATAAAGAATGATTTGCTTTATATCCCTAGAGTTTTTGAGACAATCAAGCGTTCCGCTACAGCAACACTACTAGACATGGGTTATTACTTTGCAATTAGCTACAGAAGAACAAAACACAAGGTTGTAATTCCCACAGATGTTTGTAAGGCCATGAAATCTCTAGAGCAGAACTGCTGGCAGTTCATCAAAATGGGTCCTTTTGTATTATTTTGGAATTAGAAATGTTTTGGGTTGAAGAATGTATTGCTCTTTTTCATAGAAATTAGTATGATAGCATTTTGAAGTCACAGTCTCTGTAAAGCAGATAATACTGTATCAGAAGCGAAAAAAACCCTGGATGTTTACATCATACAAAGCTCTGTGTGTTACTGGCTTGGTTTGGCATTTCTGACCACTCTAAGAAGACATACATAGGTCTCAGGCTTCTTGGAAGATGCTCTATGTATGATTA
>NW_010393217.1:382-754 GCF_000710305.1 Buceros rhinoceros silvestris | reverse complement strand
GGCCAGAGCTGGAGGTCCCTGGTGAGTGGTTCTTGCAGGGCCATGCTGGGACCCCCCACCAGTGCTGAGAGCATTTGAAAGCTACCCTGGTGCCCAGCACGCTGCAAGTTGGGGACAATCACTGGTCCTGGGATGGGGTGGCCCTGGGCTGCGGCACCGTGGCGCAGCGAAGGCTGCTGTGGGGACAAGGATGGCTCAGGAGGGCACCCAGCCATGCTGAGGCACACGGGGATGAGCGTGAGAGTGTGGGGAGCCCAGGACTGAGCCTGGTGGCTTTTGTCACCACCCTGATGTGCCGACGTCCCTGGCCTGGGGCTGAATTAGGGAGGATCAGTGCAAAGAGAGAGGGGACTTGAGCCAAGGCTGAGGCAC
>NW_010393217.1:0-220 GCF_000710305.1 Buceros rhinoceros silvestris | reverse complement strand
GGGTCCGGCCGCCTCCCAGGGAGCAGCCAGGCTGCAAACAGCCTGCTGGGTGATGTCCCAGCCTGGAGGACAGTGCTGGGCCACCCCTCTGGGCTCCACACATGCCGCCCCATTGGCTTCCTCCAAGACCCATGTGGCTGCCACCGCTGTGACAGTTGGCGTTGCACCCCGGGCTGGTGTAAATCAACACGGCTCCGGCAAGGTGACTGGGCGTGACACG
>NW_010393216.1:655-902 GCF_000710305.1 Buceros rhinoceros silvestris | reverse complement strand
GTGAGCGCCAGGGCTCGTTACCGCCGTGCCGCGACGTCCGCACCGTGAGGTCAGACTCATGAAATCAAACTCGTCGCCTTCCCGGGGAAGGGGACATCTTCACCCGGCTCTGTGGGACCACCTCATGTCCTAGGACCACCTCCAGAGGACTTAGGAGATCCCTCTCCTCCGCATTCCTCAGGACCAGGGCCCCTCGCTGGTATCACAGATCCAGCTGTTTGCCTGCCTGCTGGTGTAACCGCTGCCG
>NW_010393216.1:0-220 GCF_000710305.1 Buceros rhinoceros silvestris | reverse complement strand
GCCGTGCGGTGGGGGGCGGGCGGCCAAGCCACAGCGTCACTCACGTGCTGGAGAGACGCGGTGCCACTGGCGACATGCCTGGGCACGTGTGACAGCAGCTTGACAGGCCAGGTGGAGGTGGAACAGGAATAAACCCGTTTTATTGTGCCTGATGTTTTTCCTCTGGCATTAAATCACCGCTGGTGACGCTGTGTGGCGCAGCCTGCGCCAGGTTCTCACC
>NW_010393215.1:0-686 GCF_000710305.1 Buceros rhinoceros silvestris | reverse complement strand
TGGATTTTGCACATCGAATGAGTATTCATTGCTCCAGAGCACGCTTTGCTGTCTCAATCATATTCAAGTATTTTTTCTCGATTGTCAGTTCTTCCCTCAGGTCTGCCCATGTCTGGGCTCCCAGAAAAAACAAGTTCTAGACTTTAGATGAGTAACTGGCTCTGTACACGTCAGCGATAGAGCTGGCTGCCACTACAGTCCCTCTGCAGTGGCACAGTTTCTATGTTACCCTGAAGTGGATCAACCCCCCGCATTTTTATTCTCTTCTTCCCCATATTTATTTGAGTAGTACTGACTCATTTCATTTTGTTTGATGTATATATCGCGCCTAACACAAGGAGCGCCCTGCCACTACAGTCCCTCTGCAGTGGCACAGTTTCTATGTTACCCTGAAGTGGATCAACCCCCCGCGTTTTTATTCTCTTCTTCCCCATATTTATTTGAGTAGTACTGACTCATTTCATTTCGTTTGATAAGTTGAAATTGTTTCCTGATGAGGTTTTTTTTGCATGTTTCTACCTATAAGAGATTCATAATTTTGAGGTCAGAGGTGACCATTAGTATCATCATGGTTTATGTTTCTCATAGCACTGAGTCAAAGACTTCAACCGCTAATTTCTGCACAGAGCCTGGACATTTATTTTAGCTATGACACATCATTTGTAAGACAGGAAGAAAAAAAAAAA
>NW_010393214.1:4861-18576 GCF_000710305.1 Buceros rhinoceros silvestris | reverse complement strand
CCTTGGCTCACCTTGGCCAAACCGGTGACACCGCAGCAAACACCACTGCATGGAAGGCAACTCTCCTCCTAAGAGAGGGTGCAGCAGTCACTGCAGACATCTACAGAAACCCCTACCCAAAAATCAAGGTTCAGTAACTCCAAAAGTCTGAATTGAGCACCCAGCTGTTGTGGCAGCCCCAAGATCCTGAGCCAGTCCAAGAGAATCACCCTTCACAGACACATAAGCGCTCTCGAGAGTGAAAAAAAAAAAAAAACAAAAAACCACATTAGTTTCCAGGTGGCCAGCAGTAAACTGGAGATAAATCAGATTACAGAATTGTCAGATGCAAGATTAGCTGTTCTCTGCCCAGTGGGGGAAGAAGCTTCTCTCCACTGTTATGCTTGTGCAGGAAACAACAGAAATCACATCCCTGAAACATACACAAATTCTTCATCAGTTGTTGGATAGCCTTAGATTTGCAACGTAATGCAGCCCTCAAAAGGCCATGTGAGCTAAACCACTCCTTTAGCTTGGACACAGTGCTTTCAGGTGTTTCTCCTTGCATAAAGGTGAATTTAGCTTCCACTTAATAACTTAAAAGTTCTTTGTCATGTGCTACAGAAGACCATTCTTCTGTAGCTAATTTTCTTAATTGCAGATAAATTTGGGCTTCAGTGCCTGTCTTAAAAGCCCATTATTTAAAACATCTTACTTGAACGTTACATGTAAGCATCAAGCTTTACCGGAGGAATGAGAAACTATATGAGTTTCCCCCAAAATTTACCAGCTTCTGAGGAGAGCTTCATTCTTCCTCAAGCTGTGTCATTATATACTCTTACACGTCATGCTTTGCAATATTATTTTCCATAAGCACCTTTGATCAAAAGCATCCAGATGTTTTTTTCTAGCTCTGCCAGATATTGCTTCTACACAACAAAAAAGGATTTTTATGAGCATTGCACAGGCAGTCTTCATGGCATCTCAGAAGCCATTCACTCCACGTGGATGGTGGCATGAATCCTCTTCTAAACCCTTTAATTCATTACTAAACAATGGATCTAACATACCTTTTATACCAGACATAGCTGTGTTCATCAAAAGATGAATTAGTCATGTGCTTTTATGAGGACAGAGGGGGATCTCCTGAGAGAGAGTGTTATCATCAATCAGTTTAGCAAAGTGCCATTTCTGGGTTTTAATTGCTGCCTCTCATTAAATACAACGAATCAAAAGAAAAGCACTAGTGGAGGGAGAAGAAGCATTTAAACTAAAATACTATTTAAAATTAAAGACATTTGATGGCCACATAAATTAATAAATAAAATCAAAGTTAATTTGGAAGCAAGATGAAGATTCCAACTCGATTTAGAGCAGTGAGGCTCTGGAAGAACCTCCCAAACACTGTATCAACAGCAAAAAACAAACAAACCAACAAAAAAAAAAAACCACAGTGCCTGCAAAATATGGGTTAGACTTGCTGATACAGGACTGCTGCCTCTAGAGCTCTAGTGGAGAATTTTTGCCTTAGATCAGGCAGGAATTTGAATCCTTTTAACGCTACACCAACAGTGCCTCTGCACACTGAACAGCGTGGCGTAATGAGCTTCTGTGTAAAGAATCACACACATGGCAGCTCGATTGCCATTCAGATAACATTTTCAAAGAACTATGGACAATGATTATTTCCCAACCAGCAAACGTGAAACTCATCCATGACTTTGACCAATGTTCCTTCCCACCCACAGACAGTCATTCATTTATCAGTATTCAGTTTCCTCAGTCATCCAAACTTTTCCAGAAGCTTCCACAGTTAGTTTTTATTACCAAGTAATTTTGTATGAACACAAATTGTCACTTATTTACCTCCTTTTCCAGACCATATTTGTTACATAGCTCAGGCCTTGTAGTTGTCCTCCACATGAAAACAAAAATAAAGATGAACTGGAGGACAGGAATGTATAACTAAGCTACAAATGCATAAAAGGATGCTTTTTAAGCCAATGCTTGTTCAATTTCCTAAAAGCTTTTTATAATGAAGAGGCTTTAATGTAAATTATTGCACCCACATCAACATACCTGTGAACATCTCCAAGGAGCTACAATCTTCCACGTACTGTTTATCTTCCTAAGTTACAGTGGTAACTCTCCAGCTCGTGTTTATCCATTTTTCTGACTACCTTACTTTTGTCTGACACTGTACTGATAAGTCAAGCTTATTGTCTTTGAACTTAGCTACACACTGAAACACTAAAAAGGCTGGTGTAATAGTTACTCCCTGCTATTCCTCCTGCACCGAGGCGGATTTAAGTGGAATACCACAGCAGCAGTCTGGTAATTTCACATTTTCATTCCCTTGAAGTATTGGGTGAAGACCATCTGGTCTTTGTCAAGTCTTACTGCTCAGTTTATTGATTTGTTTCAAAACCCGGGGATTGCTGAAGAGAATAAAGCTGTGTTACAAAGGTCAATTCAGTTCAACAAACCCTACAGAAAACTCACATTTTGCAATGCCATTTACCTAGAAAAACTCAACTGCCAGCGTGGCCCATTTTTCAACATGGCACCTTCCCAGCTGGGTTGAGTGAGGTGATTCCTCCAGGACTCCCGTTCTCGGCAGGCCCCGGCCGCCCCGTGCCCGGGTCTGTGATGTCCAGAGGTAGAGCAGCGACTCTTTCACGGGCACCCCCTTGCCATGGGGAAGGAGCTTGCGTGCCCTTGTGAGGTTGAGAGCTCTGCTGGTGGTGGCATGTGCCTCCGGTGGGGTCTCCCAAGCCAGACAGGTCTCAACTGAAGGGTCAGACAAAGTGTGTCCATGGGCAGGATGGGCTCACTAGCCTTCGGGCAGCCATCCTAGGAGAAGGACAACTCTGACTCCAAACCCGGGCAGATGGAGCTCGTTTAGCCCTGTAAGGCATCCATCATCTCAGAGAAGGACACTCTAACCAAACCTATGACCTGAGGACTTCACTGTCACCGTCCAAGCTCGCTAGGCCCTGGCAGATGAACCTCAGGTGTAAAGGGTGGAGCCAGTTCCGCACACGCTGGTGCCTCACCTAAAAAATCCACCGCGCAGGCCCGAAGGGTGCACTCATCGCTTGCAGTGAGCGTGGGAAAAGCCCTTCCCAGATCTTCGCTCACGAAGCCAAGCCATGAGTGAGGAGGATATCATGAGGTAGTCTGACTGAAGTCATAACACTAGTGCTGCTGTGTCTCCTACAGTCTAGCTATAAATCATTTGCCTTCGTTAGGCCCTTTACACTGCTTTTATCCACACACACTCTGAAAATGTCTGGACACAAGGTAAAGCATCTATAAACACACTGCTGCTCTTGCAATGTGTAATCTTCCCATCTCAAATCTAGTTCCCCCATGAAAAAATACCACACAGTTCCTTAGTTTCACAGCCATACACACACCGTGCGTACATACAACTAAACCTACCCTACCTGTCGTTCTGCTGTTCCTTTCCCTGCTGCCCTCATCTTCCAAAGAAAACCTGGATCTCAAGCTGATTTTAATAGGGCTTTGCCTACTGATGCTACGTTTCTAATAACACCAAACTAGTGAATCATTCTCCTTTGATGGAAATGTACTCATCTTCCAAAGGTAGAGTTCATGTGGAGGAATCGGGAGAACCTTCCCTTGACCACAGCAAGAGTTGGAGTGGAGGGGGAAGAAGCCCAGATACATCAGTGCTGAAGATCAGAAATTTCTGTAGCAAGTGCTCAAAAACAGAAAACCTACCGTTAAAGACCAACTCCGCTGTGCAATCAGCCATGTCTTCTTCTTCTCTCCCCTCCATTTGTTCAATACCAGCTACAACAGAAGGGAGAGAAGCTCAAAAGACATGAAGCAAAGCTTGAGGAACAAGCAGTAGATGCCTCCTGTAACAGGAGATAAAGGAAAAGGAGAAGGAATTGCAATGTTTACACAATAACGGTTCATTTGCTTTACCTTGAGGTATGCTGCATCTTGGAACAAAAGGAGGCAAGGGCAGACAGAGAACGTGAGAAGAATGGAGAATGTGGGAGGAAACTGGGCCACATCTCTGGCAGTACTCAGCACCCTCAGTACTCTGCACAGATTTTGTAAACAGGCCGTTTTTCAGAAGCCTAGATAAAGGTTTGGCTGTTTACTGTCAGAGGTTTACTGAAAAAGTCATTTCTAATTAGAAAATACTTTCTCTAAACAAAACAAATAAACCCAGCTACAACATTCCCCAGTTATCTTTTATGTAACATGAACCTAAGAATGGAACAGCTGCCACATTTGGCTGACAATTTGGTTGACATTTTGACACATCATTCAAATTCAGAGCATTTTTCTTCCCTCTGAAGCAAAGAGATTTTGCTTTAAATGGCCCATTTCATGCAGCGATACTTGCAGGCACAAATCCTTGGTTGTCATTCAGAAAAAAACGTTTAACTGATTTGTAAATTGAGTGACTTTTAAAAGCACAGGAAGATTTTTCACATTATAAGACAACAGAATTTGAATCAAAATGAAGAGTCAAATATAGAGCAGGTATCACCAGAAGAAGGAGACAGTATGCTCCTGTTTTTTTTTTTTCTTCAAGAACATGTTGAATTCCTGGATGTCATCGCTGACATCGCTCCGAGTGGAGTGGGATCCAGCCACAGAGTTCCTGCTCTGTAAAGTGAGCTACAGCACTGGAGCAAGAGCCTGCAGAGAACTGGGAAACATGAAAGCTTGTGTCAGTAGAGGATTCACTCGTGTCCAGTTCAGTCTCACCCTACAGAAAACGCTGCCAGTAACATGCAGACTGCTCTGTTTTCTCTCAGAAAAATTTGTGTTTCACTTTATTCCATTTGATTTCCCAAGTTTGTGCCTATGCCTATATTTACCTTCTCCGTTTGATTCAAATCCTGTGGTCCAATAACGTGAAAATCTTACTGTGCTTCTGAAAGTCAAAGTCGTCACATGAAACGTTTTCAGAGGAAGCAAAGCTCGTGCCTAACCTCACAGGCTTAGCTCTCTTTTATTTACAGTCACACAGAGTCGCTATAAAACATTTCGAAAAGGCTAACATTGGTTCTAAAAGGTTAACATTGTTAACTCAAGGCTGTTAACCCTTGTGGAAACAGACTTTCAGGACACAGTGGCACATGGGCAACAACGGTGGTCATAGAACGGGAGGCTCCAAGAGAAGAGCAACACACCTGCTCCCCAACTCTGGCTGTTCAAAGACCACTGAGATGTCTCTTGGAGGAAGAATGCAAAGGAGTCGCCATCAGGGCTTCAGAGATTTACAGTGGCACCTCTCCTCTTCCCAGCAGATTCTTCCTGGATGGGACATCTGACTGTAGCCATCCCCCTTCGAGAGATGAATTGCTGTTAAACACTGCTGCACTTCCACAGCAGTTTTCTCTCTTTCAGAAGGCACAGCTAAAGCAGTAAGAGTCTTATCGCAAGCAGGAAAAATACTTCATTACTGACAGTGATTTTCCTACGCCTTGGCAGATGACTTAATGCTGTTAATACCTTGGAGTGGCCCATAATTTTTGCTCTGTGTTTTAAATTGATTAGCTTCCTAGGCTGCTTTGGCTTCCGAGGCAAGTTTCATTTTGGCAACACACTGAGAGTACAGCTGCCTGGGCAAGTTCGCTGCAACTAATGAAACTCTACAGTTACTTCTTTTCCTGATATTTGACTAAATGAAGAAAGCTTCTGCTGAGCAGTACGCAGTCTATTTTATTTTAAAAATCATCAGAAAAGCACCCTCATCATTCTTCAGCTGCCTTGTTAAATGTAGATTCTGCACAATGTAGTAATGATAAACACCCTGCAGACAGATCACAGTCCTGCAAGAAAAGGTCCTGCTGGTGTGGGCTTTGTTTGTTTAGTGTCATTTTTTTAAGCATACATGACAGTCCCCACACACTGTGCCATAAGCCATGCTCCTCATAGTGCTACACGGCTCCCATCTCTGCAGCTTTTTGTTGTAGGAACAGTGTCAATGCAAGAGACGTTAAAGCAAAAGTTGAACAGCCCAACTCTTACAATCTCAGTATAAAAAGTTTCTGGGAGTGGAAGGATGATGGTTCATGTTAAGATTATTGGGATATTTGAGTGTCATACACATAAGTTATACAAGCAAACTTCCCTGGAATTACACTGACAAATATTCAGGTAGAGAAAATAGGATGCAAAATATTCTCTCGGAAGCTGTTTTAACTTTCAGCACAGTTGTCTCATGCAACATAAGAACGTTACTTGGAGATGCATATTACTAAAGTTAAGACAGTTTTAATCCGTACTGCAGAATGGAATCACATAGAACTAGAAAACACTGTCTTTTGAAGTGTTGTGAGTTACAAGGGTTTGTTGTTAAATTATGAAAAGATACTTCATGTTCCCAGTGCAATATAGAAGAAAATAAAGGGTAAGCATCACATTTCCAGACTGTTTTTTGATGACGTGAACAGCATTTTAAACTGTCAGCTCCTCAGAGCAGTTGTCTCCTCATTCTTCCAACCAAGCTGTTAAACACCAGGGCCACTTCCAGCACCCTTTAAATACAGATTATATTCTGAATTTCAAAAACTGTCCATGAAAACAGGTTCTTGCCACAAGGCCTAAAAAGTTCCTAGTAAAATTAAAGCTGTCTCAGCAACAATAATATTCGTAACTACAAGTGTTATTTGCCATTATTCCTAGTTTAGCTTAACTTTGGCCTGGCTAATAAATAACATCATGGTTGAACTAGTTCCTAAACCTCCAGCCTGCTCAAGAATTTCATGATCTAACCAGTTCTTGGGCAGAACACACCTGCGTTTGCTTCCACTCCTCTGCTAAAAAGGTAAACCAGCAAAATGGTTCTGTACAACACAGGTTATTGTCTCGAGCCACACCACCTTTCCTACGAACAGAGCAGGTTCTCATTTGTTTAATTTAGCAATGTCTTTCCATATTAGCTATGAAGATTCCCAGCTTGAGCACTGAAAAATAAATCTAATTAGCTGGCTTAATATCTACATCGAAATTGAAGCTCGGTGCTGCACTCCATCAAAATGGAAATGGGTTTTTCCCCCGATTCTCATCACAAACTCACACAAGGCATGAAACTTCAAAGCATTCAACAGCCAGTAGTTTGAAGAGGGAAACAGAGCCAGATGAACATCCTTTAGAATTTCACTTTTCGCACTCTTGGCTACATCACAAGGAGCCAAGTCTGATTTATGACCAGGCTCTTATTAAATACTACAGCTTCCTGCACAGGAAATTAGTCCACCGACAACCAGTCTGAAGATTTTATTTCCTTTCACACTAATCTTGCAAGTCCTGCAAACAAGCATGAGAAACCTGGACTCCAGAATGCCAGGACGTTTTGCCTGTTGCTCTTAGCGCCTGCTGTGACAGTTCCTACTAGTGATGAGATTCTGCATGTCTGGGGAATTATTTTAGAAGTCACGTCACAGCTTTAAATAAAGAAGGTGGACAGGACTGCCTGGGTGACAGGAGATGAAGTCCAGTCTGCAGTAGCTACTGCAGGCAGCGGGGTCCGTGACAGTGACGCAGAGAGATACTGCACCACATAGTACATTTTATAAAATGGATTCCAACGTCATTCAACAGCAAAAGCAAACGTGCTGAGAACATTTTCCCTGGCAAGACTCCTACAGACTTCATTAAGAACAGATAGGCTGTCCCTGGATGTTCTATACATTTCATCATTCAAAATTAAGCCATTTGCATAATCCGTGCTGGAAGGGAGGCCAGGAGAGTCTCTTCATATTACCAGTGGTAGTAAAAAGTCAGAGTCCTTATCTCTGCTCCTGTTCTGACCTTCTCCAAAAAAAAAAAAAAAAAAAATTACCCAACAAAACCAACAGGTCATCTTTTAAATGGACACAAGCTCTCAAAGTCACATTTTCAAAAAGGAAAAACAAAACAGAAGTTAAGAAAAGATGAGGTTACTATATTTGTAAAAGACTAGAACTATCAGGAGCATCTCCAGGACACAGTGTCACAGGCCCAGGGTCTGTATTATTCTAAGCCCTGTGGTCTTGGCCCCCTTGATGACAGGAGTGAATCCAAGCATAGCTCCCAGTTCACAAGAATCACCTCTGCACCTTTACGCTACTGCTTATTTCAGAGGTCCTGCGTCCACTGTCGTTATGTCATGGTACAGAGAAACTTACCACAGCAGAAAATCATGGAAGACCTACCCCAGGGCATAAGGAGTTCCTTGAGCCAAATTTTCAGCCCTGTATAGACAATCTATTGCAGATGTACCACATGAACTCACACTAGACAAAGGAAAAGAAATGGTGGAGAAAGTGGAACGTGGAATGACCTGTTGATACAAACTCCAAAACCTGGCCTCTGCTTCTCAAAAAGCAAGTGCCATTTTTGACTGAAGTAAAACAAAACCACTGAAAAAGATATTCTGCTGGATGTTTTTTCCTTATCATCTCTAATTCCTCTGAAACTCCATTTTTCTGAAATCAAAGGTATCGCTTTTTTGAGGGTCTTCACAGCCATTAACATAAGGAAAACTAATTTTGTTTCCTCGAGAATCCCATTTCTTGTGCTTGTAACTGATCTGTAATATTAGTTACCATGTTTCCCTCCCTTACAAAAAGCATGAGCACATTCAGCAACTTAGTTAATCCTAATTAAATAGGAAGTCACAGAACAGTTCTCTTGACCAAAGTAATTTGAGAAATGCCCTTGTGTTGATGGCTAGCAATTTGCAGAATTTATTTTTCAAATAAAAAGACTAATACAAAAATATTTTTCCCTCATCTAGAGGGTCTGGATAAATTAAAACTAATTGGTTTTAGCTCTTTCTGACAATTGAATGAGATGCACATAAGTTACATGGTGGATGAAAGAACAACCCTTTATTTTTATAAATGAGAAGCAGCAGGTGACAGCATCCTCAAGTCTGTTAAAGGTTAGGATCCAATAGCAAGAGAGCTCTGCTCTGTTACAGTCCTCGAGTACGTACCGGAGACCTTTAGATTACCAGCACAGGTGGAGTCACAGTGTTTCCAGCATAATTCATTCATGGCCAGAACTAGCTGAAATGACATATGAACAGGGAAGTCTAAGTTCTCACCTTCCAGCTACCTCAGCAGAAGCAGACAGCACCTCACACACCCCTTCTGTGCAGATAAAATAAGAAGGTTAGACACTGACAGGCAGCCAAACGGCAGCTCATTGAAATACTCCACAGAATCGTTTTGGTTGGAGGAGACCTTTGAGATCACTGAGTCCATCAAGTCTCGTCCCTCCAAGGACTCCCAGAGAAGCACCTTGGAAATAAGGATTGACCTGAATAGCTGTTCCCTCGTCTGTATTTTGAGAGCAAGGCGCATTTGTTTTACACTGCAAACATGCTCATGAACGGTCATGGAACGTGGTTGTGTCATGGTTAGCAACTGCATAGAAGGGAAATGAGTGTCATGTGAAAATTTGAGCAAGTGGCTCAAAAAGAAAGAAAATATTATATTCGCAAGAGAAAAGCACTGGCCTTAATGTAGAACAAGTGCTTTCTGATTTTTTTCTTAGGACTTCTGAGAAAGAACTGCTGTAATAAAACATCAACATATGGTAAACTTTGTAGAGAAAACCAAAGTGGAAAATACCCCCTCACCTTAACAACAAGAAATGAGGTAGGGAATCAAATCAACAGCTCCAGTTTTTATGAATTAAGGTAACTGAAGTAATTTTTCCAGGAAAATAAATGGTTGAAAATATTCCCATCTGTGCTGTCTAGTACAAGTGCACAACTGATGAGGGGGACAGACAAGAAACAAACCCTGCATTAGAGTGCTACAGCACAGGAGGAATACAAGCAAGAGTGTGTTCAATTGTCAGAACCTAAATAACGCATTGGACTGTTTCCACTGATACACTAGTGAAGGTCATTTGCCGCCTCTGAACACAGAATCGTAAGGTTTGAGACAAGCACTCAAAGACATCTCTAAACATTTGAGGCTACAAATTTCTTAAAACTATCTTCATTTCCTTATTAATTGATTTTACCTTTTATAAAAGGCATATGACAACATTTCAGATCTTACTGTTGCTGTGGTGAAGAATGGCTGAAGTGACATGTGATCTCGTGTCATTAAATATAAAATTAATAACAGGGTCAAAAACACACACAGTGCTCTCTGAATTTCATCTTCTACAAACTCCTGATTTAAAGCTGTTATGGGAGAACGCAGGCAGCAGAGTAAAGCAGGATATAAAGCTCCTCTTTCTATAGTAAAATTTCTGGGATCAACAATTACCACTAATCTGAGAGGCCTGTCAGGTGATTTACCCATAAATTGGGAAGGGCAATTGTCAGCTTTTAATTAACCCCACTCTTAAGATTTCCCCCACAAAACCGGACAAAAAAATCTTTGTGACTGCTTTTTGTTTTTTAATCAAACATGGAAGGGAGTGGGAGGGGGACGAGAAAAAGCCTTTAGGGTGCTTTGAAAAGCCTTTGAACACAGTGAGGGAAAGTAACTAAAGGAGGAAAAAAGCCTCCAACACATCCAAAGAGAACACAAGGCAGGAAAAAAAAAAAAAACTTTGAGGACAGCTGAATCGCACTGCTGTGCCTGAGAATCGTAGAGGTGTTCCCAGGAGACACCACTCAGACCATTTCAAAACCACCACCTCCTGCCAGCTCCAGAGAAACCTACTCAACTATGGGGTACAATTAAGCATCTCAGCTCAGAAAGAACTGACTTGCTGTCGACGCTGAACAGAAGGAGCCACATTTACCGCTAGTTTAAGGAGAAGTAAAATACACCATGTAAACCTATTACTATCTGTTCTGCATGGCCACAGTCCCTTCACGGTAAAACCGGTGACAAGGAGTAAAGCAGACTAGACCTACTGCACTTTCTACCATGCTTCTCACCATATAAACTCAGCCATACTGAGACTCCCAATTTAGAGCACTCCATTAATACCTCTTGCACATCACTGCTCAACTCGGCAATAGAGAACCACGTTTGGACACGTAAAATTCAATCTGTGGGCAGGGAAGCTTATACTGAATAAAAATTAAATCAAAATTAAAAAAAACGATAGCACAAGACCAGGGTTCTTTTATTCTGTTACTACTTTATACTAACAAACAAGCCAAAAAGAATTTTTATTGACAGTTTTGCGAAACAATCCTTAGTAAATAGTATCGTGAGCAGCACTCGACTCCTCTTCCTCTGCATCTTGGTTCTGTTTGATAGGCCAAGATAAAAATTGCATTAAGTTCTTTGCCTGTTCACGGCAACGCAAGAACCTGTTTCTTATCCTCCAGAATTTCGTCCTCATCATCCATCTGGCTTTCATCCCAGCCCCTTGAAAGAAACAAACCAGTGTGATTTTCAGCAGCCCAAACTCCTCAAGCTGCTCTGCCTTAAGCCTTACTGATGTACGTTCACGTATGTAGAACTAAAACACCAGAGAAAAGCTTTTGCTGTGGATTTCCCAAGTGTACCTACAGAATTCACCCCCCACCTCCTGCTCCATTTTTGTCACACACATTTTCACTTCTTAAACAAGTAGGAACTGAATTATGTGGTCACTGTTGTGCAAAAACCCCAAACCAGCGATCTCTGCCTCAATCACATTCATGTAGTGTCTCACCACACCTCACAGCATCTCACTGACCCGTTACCAGTTCCAAGATCACAGTAAGAAACCGGTGACAGACAGAACTCAGGGGAACTTCCTTGTTCCCAGTCATCTCCTTGGTCTCCAAGGCAATATAGCAGATGTATCACAGACTACGGTGAGTTAAACGTTACTGGCTCACAACCTTACAGATTGTCTAAGCTCTTTGGTTGTAAGACGCTTGATAAAACTCAGTGCTGTCTATTAACAAAAGCTAATGCGTTAAAAAAAAAAAAAGAAGAAAAAAAAGGAAAAAGAAAATACCAAAAATTATAGTTTCGAGTCTCCACAACAAAATATGCCACTTAATCCAAGCTTGCCAAGAGCACCAGTTTAGAACACCAAGACAAAAACAGGTGGTGCTGGCATTTGTAACCAGCATGTAAAGTACAGTCAGAAAGTCAAGACCATTTTCCTTTCAGTTCTGGCAAGATGCTTGACATACTGAGCCTTTTGCCCTATCCTAAAAACATCCTCAGCAGGTTTAACTCACCCGAGAGTATCCGCTCTGCTGCAGTCTCTTAGCTCCAGGTGCTTAAGGAGAGCTGTGGTATTGCTACACACCTTCTCTGCGCACCTGCTGGAGGAGCTTCCGACAGAAGTTACCCTGTACCGTTCTTGAGGACCTGGAAAGTGAAAAGGAAGAGGAGGAGTCCTGTCTTCAACACAGACCCCCCGCTTCTGCTGAGCCAGACCTTTTGGAGATGGGACACACCTGCTCGGGGCAGCTGCCCTGGCTCATGCCCCTCCCAGCTGAGGCTCCTGGCTGACTTGACACTGCTAATGACCCAAACCGTGGCTGCCCTGGGATTCTGTCCCAGCAAAACCAGGACAGGTACTTTTGGAAAAGAAACGTATGACCTGAAATCAGCCCTGCACATCCTGCAGATGCAAGCGATAAAAAAACCTGAAGGCAGTTGGGTGAAACAGTTTGCTGCTTCTGGATTAAGGGTACGTCAAAGTATGATCCCATGGAAATAAACCACTGTTCAACTACAACTCTTGCATCATCAAACGGTTCAGTACATTTTCGCACCAAGATCAGTCAGATCTGAGAAGGCAGATGAAACAGCTACTTGTTCTCACTACATGACTGGTAAGAATGGGTCCAAAAAAAGCGGTATTGCCACTGACCTGTGTAACTTTGTAATTCCTTTTCCAGAGCAAGCAGGGCTTCTTGGTCAGCGATAGCTTCCCACAGAGCATCATCTTGTTGTGCCTCATCAAAGCACTTGGGTTTTGGTATCTCGGTGTCCGCTCCAAACACACGCACAGGCGAGCTCTTTGGCCTCGGCAGCGTGTTTGCCATCACTTTACAGGGTAGCCTGTTTGTTGGCTGAGGTCTTCTAGAGTCATTCCCTGGAATAACAGAAAAGGTCCCAACTTCTAATAATTCAGGATTTTACACATAAAGATAATTTTTTCTCAGCTCATTAGTGAAATTAATTCTAATTAGAAATTGATCTGAATAGATTAATGATTCTGCTCAAGATCGTGCATTAATAAATGTTAATAAAGAGTTTACAATTATATGAGGCAGTAGCACCTCATATTTCTGGGGTATCTTTCAGAAAAAAAAGTATTTTATTTAAATATTACGTACAGTGACACATTTTGGGGGAGGGAGAGACTGAGAATGTAAGTAGAAAGCTTAAAGCTTTTGTTCTGCCTTTTATTAATTTAAGGCATCATGAATAAGGTATAGACACTTTCAAATATTTTTGTGGGATTCAGAATTGACAGCTGGCATTTCCAGACAGTTTAAAATTAACATGCCCGAGTGGTTGCTTAAGAGGAGAGAAATAATGTAAGCCACATTCCTTGAGATGGAGACAGCTGAAATTGAGAAAAGTAACTAAAAAGTGCAGCTGCAGCTATGCATTACTTGTTTCCTCATTTCTCATAGTTCATGTAGTAAGACTTATTTTGGTAGGATGAAGAAATCTTTTATTAGATCAAAACCATATTGTTCTGGATGCTGCAAAACACACAGTAATAGATAATCTTGTTCTGGACAGTTTATTATCTAAGCATTCAAGCTAAGAGGGGAGTGGCTGGGGAGAGGGAGGAGCAGGAAAGAAGCACAACAA
>NW_010393214.1:1581-4789 GCF_000710305.1 Buceros rhinoceros silvestris | reverse complement strand
AGGAATGAAGCACAGTAAGAATTCTTAGTGACAGCTGGAAAGAATTTTTAGCTCAAGAGCCTGCTCTTTTGAGAACAATGCCAGGTATATAAGCCTTCCTACCCCAAATACAAATACATAGAGGAAGATCTAAAAGTGACCTAAATTCAACAAAATCATCACAAAGAGCACTCCTACTTTTTACATAAGAAAAATGGACCTGTTAAAGCAGGACCTCAAAGCTGTTGCTGTCCTTACCAGCACGTGACCACCACGCTGCCACCAGGGGAGAACCTTTCTTTTGAGTCTTCGAACCCCCTGAAGGTCTATTCAAGTGACTTTCTGAGACACCTTGAACTAGAGAGTCATCAGCACATTCACTTAAGCTCCTTTCAGCCACCCACTTTCCATCTCCTGAAATTAAAATAAAATTACTAGGGGAAATCATTTGCAGGTTTTGTGTTAACATGCGTTGACTGTTACTATATTTGCTGGGTTTAATGTGCATGATTTAAAGAAGTCGTGCAACAAATTTTCTACACATAGTGTAAAAAGAAATCATATAACACACTCTCGAGCTTAAATGCAAGTGTGTGTTAGCATCACTGTTACCCCAAAGTGACTTCTACAAGTGATCCAGATCCAAGTTACACGAAGAGAAGGATGTCTTACGGAAACAGTGATAAATACATAAATCATTTGAGGATTTTATTCATACACCATCACCTGGAAAGGGGACACTGCTGTCCATGGGGCTAGAGCCAGCCCGCAGTGAAGATCGTGCCTCAGCCAGTACTTGTTTAGGGTTTACACCTACAACCAAGAAACCTTCAAGTCCCCAATACCGTGTAGAAACAGATTTCTGTCTTGAGGCTACATCCTGTAACTTGAATAAAACGCAAAGGTATTAGAACCAGGAAAATAAACAGGAAACATCCTAAGTTGCCCTTGCGAGTTGATCTTAATAAAATGCTCATTTCATAAAACCTGGAATGATTCTGATAGTCTGGTGGAATGGGTATTTATGAGGATGATGCTTTTTTTACGTGGCATGTGCTTTAAAAGCCTATAAACGTCCATTGCTAAAGCTGTGGGAGTTCAAGTCTATTCCTCCACTGACGGAATGTGGACATGAAAAGCAGTTTTTCTTTGTTTTCACTTCTCTCTGTGTGCATCAACTAAAGTAACACAGTTTAACAATGTGCCAACCTCCTTCGTGGTTTTTTTAAATTCAGTTTTATTTTCAGCAAAAGAACATTTAAACACTTCAGGTTAGATAAGAGTATCTGCAATTTCTGGCATTCAGCTGCAAGGTGAAGTGACCTTGATCGTCAGTTGGGAAGAGCTGCTTTCTCCCCCAACACACCTTTGGTTTTGTTCTGAGACTAATTTTTTTCTTTCTTTTCCATTTTTCAATCCTCAACAGATGACTGACAATACAAAGTGAAAAGCACAGAGCCTTCATCCCCTACATAAGAAACAGGGTAGGGAGTGACAAGCCTCTGATTCAAACTAGTCTCAGGATTGCTTTGGTGTGGGGTTTCTGGAGGAGAATGGGGAAAAGAGGAAGAACATTTCCTGCTAACCATACAAGTATCATTATCTCTCAGCTGAATCAACAACATGGTACTTTGCCTCATGCTAACTGGGAAAGCAGATCAAGCAACACAGCTCATCTATTTAGCAACAAAGAGAGAGAATATTTTACCGCTGAAGACTTTGTAACTACAGGCAAAACCAAACTCTGGCTATTGCAGTTGCTGGGCAGTTCTTGTGACTCTTTGCTGGTTTTCTGCAGTTGTGGCTTGTGGAGATATTTGTTGCTGGGGTTAGAAATCTTCTCGGGCAGTTTACAGGAGCTGATTGATCTTCTCATAGTCCTCAGCTGAATGCTCTCTTGTTGCACTGCATTTCTTCCATGATGATGGCAGACAACCATTTGATCTACAAGAGCACAACAAAAGCACGAAAACAGGAATCTTTTTCTTCATGAACTTAAAACATGACACCTCCAGAAGTTGTCCCTAAGCCACAGAATTACAAATAGCGACAGTTAACTTTCCTGCCTGATATCCAGAGATGCCATATCGGGCTGTGGATGATTCTGCACGCTGTTTTTTCTTTGCTTATACAAGATAACACTGTTTTACTTTTTATCCTGTGCCCGAAGAAGTACATAAATCACACTTCATTGATCAGCTCTTGGCTGCTTTTTCACATTGGAAGGCTTCAATAAGCAGTTTCTTGAACTAAGCACAAAGGCTGTATATACATCCTGCACGAGAACGGTAAAACTCCGTACACTTACGTATATTGTACAAATAAATTTCAAAATTTACCTTGGGAAATTCCTTTAGAAGAAACAGGATTTCTGTCAAGAGAAAAAGGTAGAAAAATATTGAGTGTCAGCTGTGGAAGTTAAATGACCAGATGACTTTCTAAGGTGCCTGCAGTTTCTCTTTGACGCGGCACAAGACCTTTTGCATTCTCATCTGCAACTGCTGAATCTCTTTGAAACAGGGAGGAGGCAAGGGCAGAATAATAAAAAACAGATCACATCCAATCACAAATAAATTTTGGGAGAGCAGAAGAATTGCAGGTATATAAAAATTTTTAGGACTCTTAGTTTTGTCTGGAATTACCAGATCAGTCAAGTGAGAGTATCTTAAAAGTACAAAACACTGACCAATTACAGACTTGTAACTACATCAGAAAACAGGATTATTCCCTTTTCTCTTCCAAATAATCTCTGCATTTCTGATACCTTCCAAACTGCGTCAGTGATTCAGTTTTTCCTTGCTTATCCACTCCCACAGCCCCAGCTTCCATCCCCAGAAAGTCAGATGGTTCTTCCAAGTCCTTGCCATAAGACTAATCAAAAAACAGAACAGAACAAAACATACAAAGTTCCGAAAGTCATGAACTCAAGTGATTACAAGTCTGTAGAATTTGTTTTCATATAATTTCTCTATCATAAGGTTCCTGGACACAGCAGGAAAATATTACAGGGAACCTTTGGAAAGCTGAATTTTCCACACTTGTATGGAAAAGCTACATGATGCACTGATAATTTTCACTAGAAATTGTTTAACTGTTGCTACTTTACATAGTTACCAGATAAACATTTAAAACAAATCACTTCAGATCACTGTGAAGATTCATGAAGTCCGTTATTACATACTTACATCATCAAGGAACTCAATTTTCACAGAGGACTCTGCACTCTCAG
>NW_010393214.1:384-1499 GCF_000710305.1 Buceros rhinoceros silvestris | reverse complement strand
AAGAGTGTTGGGCACTTCTGCTCTAAAAACAGACGTCCAGTATCTCTTCACATCTTCAGCTAAGAAATAGAATTAATCTGATGCATTTCATTTTTTCCTGTTCAAGATACACTTACAAAAATGCAAACTTTATCCTTAAGAAGCACCATAAATTTCTCGTTTCATTACTGTTAACTCTCTTCAAGCACAAACTGCTTAAGAATGTAACTGTTCAGCAATCACAGCAAAAGAAAATCCCAAGAAAAAGTATGTAATAGAGTCAATAAATAGCTATTACACCTGTTAAGTCGACAACATCGTCATCATCATCCTCATCATCTCCTCCTCCCGCTCCTTCAGTCACAGCCTGATGTACACTTGGTGTCTGTCTAGGCCTTAAATCTTTAACACAACTACCAGAAATCTGATCAACAGGAGTTCTAAAAAAGGAAAAGAAATCTATCTTTAAAAAAATCCATCATTTTAAAATATATATTGGAGTCATTAAGCCACACGAGTTACTGCAGTAGTATTAACTAAAATTAAAAGCTACTCCATGTACAGTCCCCCCAGCTCTTGATAATATATCTACTATTTTTTAAGTTCCAACAGAATTTTTGTTAAAGCTATTAAGTATTTCTGACTTCTTCCATTAGCACCAGCGGCTGCAACAATACCTCCTGTATTTCTTAAGCAGGAGCTTCTCCAGGTAGCTCAAGCCATCCTTGAATTCAATTTGGAAAGGTTCCTTCATAACAGTAAGCATGGTCTGTACGTCACAAAATCCCAATGATTCTATGAGAAATATTTAAAAAAAAAAAATACAGCTATTCAGATTCATCCACTGGCTGTTTAGTACCGGATTTGAGGACGAACGTCTCACTAGCTAAGCCGTTGCATTTTGAGGCCATACCTGCCAGGGCCACCCTGGTACACGGCTGTTCTCTCCCATCACGGTGACCCACTCGCCGCTGACGCACAGCTGCCCGAAAAGACTTTGCAGGCTCCTCCCGACGGAAGGTCCCCTTGAGCAGGAATCCTCCTTGAGCAGGATTTCCGAGGCCCGTGCAGGCTGTGTCTGCGGGCGGCTCCTAAACCAGTTCCACAACATAGTTAATCCCGCAGTGAATCTGATG
>NW_010393214.1:0-212 GCF_000710305.1 Buceros rhinoceros silvestris | reverse complement strand
CCCCCCAGCCAAAACGGCTTTTCGATCCCCTCCGATACATAAAAACAATCGTAATAGCCGGTACTACAAAAAACACTGAGCAATGCCCAGCGGCGCGGCACAGAACCTTCCCAGCGAAGGAAAGTCCCTGCGCACGACTGACTCCTCGCACAGTCCTCCCGCAGCGCCGCGGACCGGCAGGGGCAGGGGCAGGACACGGGTAGGACAGGGGC
>NW_010393213.1:16583-24923 GCF_000710305.1 Buceros rhinoceros silvestris | reverse complement strand
CTAGCCCAAACCGGGACAGGCTAACAAATAAAAACATTTTTATTCTCTGTAGCAGACTGAGACAACTGAATACAGCCAGAAACATTATTAATTAAGCATCAAGTTAAGTTTGTGCAGTGTTTTCTAGACAACTGGATCTTCTATTATGCAAAATTTATTTGCTGGAGGTTGAGTTTTGGGTTGCTGTCTCTGCAGGTTTTTAGGTTTTTGTTCCTTACCAGAACATTAGGAAGCTTCTGTTTTCCTAATCACTAAGCTGAATTTGTGAAATTGTTACACCCTTTCCGTGTAGTAAAAAATTACATTATTGTCGGAAGCCAATTTATTCACTATGACACTTCAGTTAAGACGTCAGACATCTCAGACAATGTTTCTTAATTTCAGTAATCACTTGTAATTCTGTTTTTGTCTTTCAGTGGGTGGAAACACACTGTTTAATGTTACATGCCTGTTACCTGCTTACGCCGTCTGTTGCCTACAAATCCTCTGACTGTTATCAAACAGCAGCAGAAATAATTTCCTTACTGGGTTTTGTTAAAAGTTGGGAGTTTCCTACCCAGTTAAGACAGTCATCAAGGGGGGCAGCTGGTGTTTTGGACAGCAGGAGTTTCTTTGTTGCTTGTTTACAGCCAACACTACCCTGCCCAACAGTCTCCAACACAATCCTGCCCCAGACTGTGATCAGGTCACTTCTTAAGCAGCACTTAATAAAATAAACAGACTTTCTTTTTCCCTCATGTTAAGGTTATTTTTCCAAGTGTCACCACATTCTTATTCTTTTTGGAGGGGTTTTTTTGTTTGTTTTTTACTCTGACTCCTTTCCAGCTTCTTTGCTGTATGGATTATCCAGAACTAAGTATATTCTCAGAGTAAAGGTCCTAATGTTCAATTAAGAATAGCTGGTTTATGTTCTGCTTGATATTCCCATACACACAAGAATCACAGATGTCTGTTCATCCACCAAGTGATCCCTAAATCCTTCTTCAAGTTGCTACATCCATTGTCATTATACCCAATATCCCACTAATATTATACACAAAGCATGAGTACAACTAGCTATGGTAGCTTGACACTCTGAATTAAGAGCCTAATTAAATTGCTGGTGTTGATTTCAGATCCCTACTTCAAAACATAACTTACTCATTTTTAAGGTAAAAATTTGTTAGACTTTCAAATCAGTGACAGAGCCTGAAATCAGTTCAAAGCCAGAACTATTTAGCTTCGGGAAAAGCCAATATAGAGATAACATAGCCGAGAGAGAAGAAAAAAGTATTAAAATATCGCAACATTTCTGCCAAGATTTGCTACTTCCATATCCTTTTGTTTAAATAAAGAGGTAAACAAAGGAAAAAAATTAAAACTCTAGTACAATGGAGTAGCATTTTCATTCAGATAAAGAATCCATCAGTGGATATTTTGTGTTTCCTTACCAGCCTGATGAGAACGCAGCATTCAAAGACAGTAGGAGGAAAATAGCTCCAAGACATTTTGGTTTTGGTCAGTGTGAGCCTTTAGTCTCTGCAGGCTCCTGAAAGAGCGCAACTTTCTCAAGTAGGCAGAGATCAGAAAGAAAAAAAATGAGTCTCTGTAAGATGTCTTTCTGGGGTAAAGACTTCTAAAACAAAAGCTGTCTTTGAGAAATAACGTTGCAGGAAGGCTGATCTTATCTGATATTTTTTATTATTTTTAGTTTCTCCAGGACAGTAGCTGGAAGCATGGACATTTAGCATCCTTTTTGTGGACAGGATACTGTAATTATGCCCATCTTTGCTAATCCAACCTATAAATTTATTAAGTGAACGTAGCCTATACAGGCCACAGTAGGTGGTCATGGCTAGTGAGTTGAAAAATCTCCTTCCATTTATCTTAAAGGTGAAATCAAGAGGCATTTTGTCAAAATTTGTACATGTCCATAGAGAAGGATTTATTTTTAAAAACCAATCTACCAGCCAAAATTTAATGAAATCTAATGGCTGCATGTTGTATAATAATATAATACTGAGCTTTCCCTGGCTCCCTCATATACCGCATGGAACTGCAGCAGACAACACACAAGCTTATGACTCCCTGAGAGCAGCAGAAGCAATATGAAGATTTTAAATTGAAGCATTTATGATGAGATTTCAGTTGTGACTTGAATTCTAGCCATCATTTAAAGTATAATAATGTCTCGCTCTTCAGTAAAACTTCTCTACCACTGTAGAGAGGAGAAACTATTTTACAAATAGACCAAGTCAAGGTGGCTAAATGCTTTATCTCCAAATTTGTTTTAGTGCAAGTCAAAGCTACATCTGGAAGGCCAGCTGTGGAGAAGCAGTGATGCTACATTTTGGAGGTTTGGTGAGGTGCACAGAACCAGTGAGCAGAGCAGGATGGCTCCAGTACAGAGGTCAGGGAAAGGAGGTGACAGCAGACCAAGAGAAGGAAAGAATATATGAGAAACTATCTTTAAGACAGGAGAGGTAAACCAGGCAACTGTAAAAGCCAAGAACACTGTAAACAAGCAAGTCCAGCTAAGATGATGTTTACAGAAAGTGAGATGCACTGCACTGGAGGGCCTTGCAGCAGGGTGCTTGAGCAAGGCTGCGCCCAATGAAATGGCTGGATGAATACTTAAACAGATCTCTGCCTCATTTTGTAACCAAAGATGCTTTTGGACACAAAAGACTTCCATCAACACCACAACTAATTCTGGGAAAGCAAAGGATGAGAAAGAATGTTTCAGTAATATCACGTACAACGCTAGGAGCTAGTGAGAGACATAAACATCAATACTAATTTGGCACTTAAGTACACACAGTAGGCAGCTCAGGTGAGGCGGCAGTGGGTGGTGCAAGTCTAATTATATTTGAGTGCTTTTTTTCCACCTATTTCCATAGGAGTTTCATCCTTCACCTTAACACTCCTATTCCTGCCTGACGTGGGAGACAGTCTGGCTGGCCTCAGAGATTTTCCCTTCCAACAGACAAGCAAGTATTTCTTTACTACACTAAATGCTATCCCCTGCGCTGGACCAGTTACTAAGCAACTCCTCGCCGCAATGAAAGTTTAAATTCTTCCCTTCCCTTTTGATGGCTATTTTGCTTTATGTAGCAGCAAGGAATGCATCATTACCATTTATATCACTGTTAATAAAAAAGCCCACACAATACAAATATTTTAGCAGACTAATTACATGTAGTTTATCACTGGCTTTTGACAGAGACCAGATGTGATGATAATCAGCAGCTTTGGGGCGTCAGCAGGATCTAGGCAATCGTAGACTCTATAGAGAGGGCAGGAACTACCTAATCTTACTATTTGACTACAATTCACATAAAAACAAGGCTGAGGAGAAAGTAGTTATTTATCAAAACATCCTACACATTGCATTTTTCCTCCTGTGTTTCAAGGGAAAGCTGTTCTTTCACACACGAAAAGTGTATATATAGGCAGGTCTTTTCTCCCACACATTTCCAACTAGTTTACAACTCTGGTTAGATCTTATCAGGTTGGCATCCAGGCTACATCTCTATATTCCATAAATGTTATACCTACTTACTTTCGCATCTTACTTCATTGGATCAAACAAAAATTTACTAGATCTACAGGCCAGCTACTAGAAGAAAATCACATCTTAATGCTATGTGAGAACAACATGTACTAATCAGACATTTGCTTTCTCTCACAGGAAATCAGAAAAGATAATTAGGTAATCCCTTTGCTATTTGAACAAATTTAAAAGAAAATAAACCCTACCGATCTCATCCAATCCCCATAATTCTTAAATTCTAGTTGATGACAAAATACTGCATTTTAATATCTTTTATATTCAGTTGATTTTATAATCAATACAAACGTTTAAACAGATAAATTTAAAACTCTGAGGAATAAAACTCTAGAACACACCTAACCTAGTTTAGAATTACAGGACTGAAGGACCTCATGAGAATATCTACTTAATCTCCATTCAGTGTATATTCTCACCTTGATATATATTCTTGCACAAGAACAGAGATCTTACGGAGAAGTAAAAGGAGCCGTATTTTATATATACATGAACAAGCATGAGAGAAGCCTATGTTAGTTTGTTTTGTCTTTTTTCCCCACCATTCTCCACAATGTCATGTAAAGCTTTTTTTTCTGAAGTATTTTTAAATGTTACACATAATTGCTTCCTCTTATTTCCATTAAGCAGAAATTTTCTTTACTCTGTTTAATCCACTTATTAACCAAATGTTAAATTAAAAGGTAAGTCAGGGGACTAGGATGGCAGAAAAAAAGGATTGTTCAGCACTTGTTTCCTGTCTAAATTTTCATTTATAACACATTTCTATCTATAAATATCACTGATTGCATATGACATGTTAGGTCTAACTAAGGCAAGATTTCTGCTTTTTAGAACACACACGTATGCATTATTCTTGGTTTTCATGATATTTCATTCCAAAAGCTACTCCGCTTTCTCAGGAGGAAGACACACCTCCTATGTCTGTAGGGTACCAAGTCAGCTGCCAGACTGCATCTGGTAGTACCAAACTCTTACCTGGGCTGTATAGGCTGGACCATGTCTGACCTGAATGCGTGCAACCAAGGAGAAAGATTTCACTCCCAGTCCAGACCTCAGCTTGTACAAAGGAGCAGAGCAAGAGACCAGTGTGCCTCACACACCACGATGGCACGGAGAAAGCACAGCTCCTGCTTGCTAACACAGCAACCCATGACAAGACTAGAGGGGCAGTAACTTATCTCTGAAACAGGGACTTCAGAAACTGGGAAGTCACCACAGGAAATGAGAGTAAGTCATGTATTCTTATGGATCTTTTGGAGAAGTATACAGCTCCGTTCTACCCATAGTTTACTGCATAGGCTTAATTTAGCCTTACATAAAATTACCATCTGCAAGATGCCCCTAAACACTTTTTTTTTTTGTCTTTGCAGCTTTCCACATATAGCCCACAGAGTTCATTCCGGGCAACACACTGACTAGCTATGCAAACGTTTTTCCATCACATTTATTAGCTGTTATTGTTTCAGAATCAGTGCTAGTTTGTTTTCCAAGTACATCACTGCACCACAGCGTGACTTAAGAGCTAAATTGTCATACTCAAGACTAAGATTTTAAATGCTAGCTCTACTCCCGAGTTACTGGATTATTTTACACAAGTTGTTCACTTGCCAGTGCTTCCACTTCCCCTCCTTAAATCCCATTATCAGCAAGGTTGGACTCTCTCCTTAAGGCTATGAGATCCATAGCCAATAACTATGAATCTTTCTAAACCTTTGCAGATTCATACGTATTTCTCTACTTAAAATTTGAATGTAGAGTTTAGTAAGACAGATTTGGTGAGCAGAACTCTGAGCCATTGCCAGGCTCCCCCCATTCTCAGTTCAGGGCTTCCTATACTTTGTTTTAGCATCCTCCGCCCTGGCTCAGGGGTTCATACAACCTAATATGTGCTAGGTATATCAAGGACTCAGTGACAAGGAAAAGTCTGTTCCAATACGATCAGTTAAATGCAGAAATTATCTTCTAGAAGATGGGGAAATCTAGAAGGAGAGAGATATTGCACAGACATCTTTTTCACAGATGTAGCTAAGAAATTGTTTTATCAATGCTAAGAGGCTAACAAATTGTTAGCAAGCAAAGATAAACACAAATGTAGAGAATAATAATTGTATGCATAAGTAATGAGCTTACTGGGAATACTAAGGGGGTTTTCACACATTCACCACGAGCAATCTAACAACCTCGTGTAGCACACCACAGTCATCACCAGTAAAATTACTAAAGAAAGTCATGGGCACAAAAACCTCAAAGTCTGGCATTTTCTGATTTCCTTTGCAGAGGCTCAACGAGGTTAAAGATGCCATTCAGTAAACGTCAACAAATAGCTGGTCTTAGTGGATCTTGTAGAAAAAACAATCCAAAACGGAGAGAAATTTGTAATGTTATTTTTCACGCACCACCCCACACATATGGAGGTGCATAATATAAAGGAAAAAAGATCTATTTTAAAATGAGATAAGAGGTACCGTTTTTTGAAAGACAAGTTACCAAACTGTTTTCAGACGTATTCCATAAATTGCTAGTCTGAACTAAAGATACTTGTTGCTAAGGTCTCAGCGCTAACAGTACCTGAGTACCATATCCCAAGTGTCACTCAGCTGGGAAACCAACAGCACCCATGGACTCAGAGGCAGGGCTTTGCTAGCAAGTTTCAAAATTAAATAAAGCCACAGAAGATTTAGTCTGCAAATGTATAACAGAGACAGTTTCTGGTCTGAAGTAATATAGTCAACATACAAGTACTGTTTTAAAGACTAGATGAACAGATATGAGTTCTCACTGTGAAGGATATATGTTTCTCCAAGAGCCAGGAAAAACAGAGTAGACTATTCCCTGCCTTATTACCATAAATACATCAAAAATTCACATGTACAGAAACAGGTTTATGAATGCCATTTGTTTCACTGTGAAACCATCTGACACCAGAGCCTTCCTAAGTCCTCACCTGAATTGCAGACCACAGTCAAACATATCTTGAGTTGATCTTCTGACACTTCAGCTTTAACTGGCTAGAAATAATATATAATCCTAACACAACCAACATCCAACTGATTGAAAATTAATGCTCTTTTTGTTTGTTTTATGCAACATATGTTTGTGGTAAAGGAGCTTGGGTATAATTTTCTCCTCCATGTCTGCTGGCAGTACAGTACAGACTTGCATCACAGATTTGAGATAGGAAGTTCCTGTGCCCAAGAATGAAAGCTGGAATTTATGACTAGAAGAGGATTTGAATCTCCATCATAGAAGTCTTTTAAGAATAGGTTAGACGAATGCTTATAAGAAGTGACAGTTACAATCGATCCATTTATATTTGGACAGATACACGGAAAACACAGCCTCTCAAAGCCCCTTCCAGCTCCCTTCTCTCCAATTTGCCTGTCAAGGATTTGCAGAGTTTAAATCACCATCATAACTTGAACATTTCACATTTTTCCCACACCACAGCCAATTTAATGGCAAAGCACACACAGCTTTCAAGAAATTATTACCCAAGTGAATTGTAATAAAAGACAATGAATAGCAGAACTAAGATTCACCAACTGAAGGAGCAGCAGCAGTACTGTACTGCACCTTGTTTCACCATCCACAGTTTATAGCCCACACAACTTAGCTTATGAACCCAACAGTTACAAAAGGGTGAAGCAAAACATTTAAGACCTGCAAAGATGTGACAGGGCATTTAAAAACTCCCTTATTCACTGATTCCCTGCTGCCTGCCAGCAGCACTACAGGCAGATGTAGAGAAACACTGATGCAATGCTACAGGATCCCAGTAAGTGCTTTGAGCACAAGCCAGGACTGGAAACCAGCGAGAACCAAAAGGATCAGTTTACCAGCAACTGACCTTCAAACCTTGGCAGATTTGGCCAGTATGAAAGACTCTCAGAGACAAACATCAACAAAAAGCATAAACAACAGGAATGAGAGCAGCCGGATTTGAAGAAATTTTACAGGAAGAGGTGCAACAAGGATTCTTTATATTAAAAAAGCCAGCATGTAAAAAGCCACATGCTGACGTAACGGTATACACATTTGAGTGAGGCAGCAGGAGTCATACAATATTTTTGTTAATCATTGTATGTAGTTTCCTTTGCACAACCATTATAGCTACCAGAGAGCCGTGTAGCTTCTGACCAGATCAGGGCCGATGAATCGCTACTTTAATTTGAATTGGGTCAAAACAGATGAATCGGTGGTGACTCATTTCAGAGAAAATAGCTTAGCAAAGTAAGACAAAAAGCTGGCAGAATTTATTTTCCCATCTAAGGTAGTATTATTACTAGAGTTAGAAAGTCTCCTTCACTTGCACTTCACTGAAAGCATGCAATCTTTCTTGAGACTATGCTGTCCCAGTTTTCAGGTATTGTCATCCTGCTGCATGGGGAGGCTCTTGGAATCGTTTCAAAGTTAAAATCCAGGGAAACAAAATCCTGTCTTTGAAACACCGAGTGGTAGGAGAGCTCAGAACAGTTACCCAGGCTTTACAGTGACCTCTGCAGAAGACTGCTAAAGTACTTGGTTTGCTGCTAATTAAAAAAGCTGATTATCTCTTCAGTGACATCCTGCCCATGTCAGAAGTAGTCTTCTTCACTCGTTTAAAGGTATCTATGTGTGCTTTCACACACTTTTATTTTATCTGTTATGTACTATATAACATTGAGTTTGACTTCCTAGATTGCAAAATCTTGCTGATGTTTAATATTTGAATTGTTTAGTCAGTAGCATGAAAAACTGTTCAGCTTTAGAAGCATTCTCTAGACACCATACTTTATCAGGCAGCAGGTTCA
>NW_010393213.1:8394-16450 GCF_000710305.1 Buceros rhinoceros silvestris | reverse complement strand
GCACTAAACCCACAAAGACTTTTATATTGATAACATACGGAGATAGAATCACTGCATCAGTTTGCAGACTGGTATCACAGCAGTATTAAAAAAAAAAAAGCCTTTAGAAGCAGAGAAGGGGAATAGGCAAGACTTTTATATTGATAACATACGGAGATAGAATCACTGCATCAGTTTGCAGACTGGTATCACAGCAGTATTAAAAAAAAAAAAAGCCTTTAGAAGCAGAGAAGGGGAATAGGCAAGAGAGTTAACATTGGAGTCTGACACTTGGGTATTAGTATGAACACCAAACATGCTTGCTCTGCCCCTAGCTGGCCCTTAGCAAAGAGCTGAGAGAGCAAGACATGATCTTGCTTCAGCTTTCCCTGCTAACAGACTTGACTTCTTACCAGAAAACCACTCTCATCAGCACTTCAGTCTAATGCGGGCTAAGAAACAGAGGCTGAACCAGAGATACTCACCTCACTCTTCTGACTGTAATAAAGATGGTAATTTCCAACAGCTAGGAGAAATCTTAAATCAGTATGAAGAGATTCATCAAAACTCACCTTCCAACTTCTAAATTAATTGCAATGCAAAACTGACATAAAATCCTAAGCGCAAACAATCATACATAGGCTGACTGAAATTAGATACATGGATACTAATCAGAATCAGCTCCAGCATTTCTTCCATCAGCCAGAGCTACAGAGAAGACAAAAAGTGCAGAACTTTAAGGACTCCTTATCCTTTGCCAAGTCACTCTCTCCCCTCTAACATTTTAACAAATAAAAGAAGCCCAACAGTTCAGACACACAGTTGGTTTCTCCTCCTGTCACAGGAGGTGACCTTGTCAGACTGCCACATCAATGATTCTGTGATGCATCTCTGCCCCTACACTGTTCTGATAATAAAGCAAAAACATCAGTAACCACCAAAGCTAAGGATAACAGCTATGCCACAGTTTATACGCTTACAGCACCGTTATTTGTAAGCTCCACCAATTTCTGAAGCTAAGGCTTTGACTGCACAACTGCAGGCCCTTTGCACAAAAACTAATTGCTCATAACGTTCTACATGCACTTACAGTCCACATTACAGCCCATGACAGTACAAGGCCTCTCCTTGGCCTGGGTGAAGGACTTCATTTGTTCAAGACCTTCTCGTTCTCATTGACATCACAATAAGGTAGTACCAATTCAAGTGAAATGACTTACACAACACGGAGTGAAGGTACATGACCTCACAGTACACATTTAAGCCATTTCATGGGATTCTGAGAACAAGACAGAGGGAAGAGAAAATGATAGCTCCTCTTTGTGCTGCCCGACCTGATTCAGCACACAGCTCTACTGTGTTCTACTTCACTGAACTCTCCTTTTGTGAGCTCAACGCGAGTTCATACTGAAAACAATTAATTTCTCCTGTGATTCCCCCCTAAGTACGTTTCTGCAACATCTACATGCTTTATACTTTAACAAATTTGTTTACACAACATACCTATAACAAGAACAACTTACATTATCTTTAAAACAAGGCCTAGAGAGAAAGGTTAAAAACCAAAAAAACCACCACACACTTACTACTAATTTGGGGTGCTCAGTCTGAAAGTGCTGAAAACGGCTTTTTCTGAGGACTTGTTTCACGGTACTCTTCCACGTTCAAAGCCCAGCTACTATTAACTTGAGCTGCAGCTGCAAGCACTCAGTGCTTCTGCAAATCAAACGCTGAGGTCTCAAGTCAGCAGCCCAGAAAATGAGAGCCACCTGCGAAAAGCTGTTTCTCTGCCATGACTGGCACTGCATTAGCAAAAATGCTTCTTCCCAGCTGTTCAGCTGTGACTAAGCCTAGGCAAGATAACTGTTTGTTTTGTGGAGGGCTTTTTTATTATATTTTTGAAGAAAATACTAAACTATTTACTAACTCAGGTTGAAATCTGCTAATGTAGAGCTTGACAAGGGTGAAAGCTCTACAGGTGTCTTCCCCCTGAAGCAGCCCTGGCTGAGGGGTGGAGAAGTACCTGGAGTAGCCGGTCCTGGTGCTGTACGGGCATCAGCACTGCAGAGACTTTGGCTGGTCCTCTTCCTGTGAGAAGCAATCACCTGCCATCTGCCCTTCCTTTCAATGAGGAAGCAGGTTACAAAGAGTTAATTCAAGCTCTCGGAAGTAATTAATACTTCCTGCCTATGAACAACTTCCCATTTTACTGCAAAGTAGCAGCGGTCTGAAAGGGAGTGAGCCACAGAGCAGGAGTTTGGATGGCCCTGTTGGCCACTCGCCTGCGGCATCTAGGATCCACTGTGTCCAGCAGGAGCTGTGCCAGATGGTAGGTGCATGGCTTTGCTTCAACACAGAAATTGCACTTGAGTCACCCAAAAGTTGTGAGTGTCAAGAATTCAAGAGCCACAAAAGCTCATGTTCAAGATACAGCAGTGACAAGCTAATCTTTCCCAGTTAGCTGCAGGCTGGGACAGCTCCTATGCTGATTACCTACAAGGAAGGAAAAAAAAAAAGTTATGTTAGTGGGATGTAAAGTCCGTAGAGGTTTTCAGATGACTTTACAATTCACCCACTACTTTATTCCAGGTGATGTTCTCCATCTCATGGTTGCCTTTGAGATACTTTTATACTTTAAATTTTTATTCTTCTTGCATCATGTTTGCCAAGGCTCAAGTCTTTTAGTAAGTAAAGTATCCTCATAACCAGGCCATAGGAATAATTCAAATTGCTCCTTAAGGACAACAGTTTAGTGTTTATTCTTTCAGAATTATGGTCCTCGACTTGCACTTCCATTATATATGTCCTTACTGCTACTTGCTGTATTTATGTCTCGGCTATAAATCTCTTTTCTCTGTCATTAAGTACTGGCCAATGCCTCTGGCCACGCACAATAGGGAATTACAGTAGTAAAACTGGGCTTACTTCTGGCAACGTGCTGAAAGCAAAATTTTCAGAGGAATTCTTTTTGGTTCAAGTAGCTATTTGAAGCTTGCAAAACTACATGACGCTGCGTTATTTTTGCCCCTTCTACTTCCAATCTCTTTTATTAATTCCCTTTTTATTCACAGTTAGATATAACAAAATTTTGTAAATACCAGTTGCATAAAACATTCAGACTAATGAACAGCAAAGCATTATTTTATGCTAGTAGGCTTCTGTCCTTTAGGTTTAATTGCTTTCATAAAGGACATATTTATTATTTCTCACAATGCTTTTACTGGAATGCAATGAAATTTTTTCATTTACAAATAAAAGTTTTACAGTTTATTCAGCTCTTTATAGGATTTAATTTTATTCCTTTTTCTTAATAGTTTTCAAGCTACATCTCTCTTGGTGAGTTCTCTGGAATGATTTTACTGCCTTATCTTGGTCACTATGTCTCAGCTGCTAGACCAGTCACCTGTACATTTGAATCTGTCACTTGTTCTTTGTTGCTAGAAACCAGTCTTGCACGTGTCTTCTTGTGCCCTTCTCACCTTACCTCTGCTTTAAGATACTAGTTGCTTTCTCAGCTAGCAAGAATATTGGAAGTCTCAGGAATCTGACTATCTCTGCATAGTAATGTATGATTTTCTACCACTGGCTTGATGGTTGCAATCACATTTTCAGCTGCTGCTGGCTTCAAAGCTTCATTTGCTATAAACAAGATAGTCCATATACGGTGTGACATGAGCTGTACTGGAAGGCTGCCTTTGCCTTCTGCTGGTGTTTTTCTCTACTCTACTAATTCCTTCTACAGGCTTTGTTTTTCTGATATGCTCTCACTTACCTATCCCTCTCCATCTGGTGGAGGGGAGAAGAAAAAAAAACCCAACAAAAAACCAAACAAACCCAAAGCCCAAGTTTTTGGCAGTCCTACAATATTTTCTGCCTCATCATGGTGGAAGCTGTGCTGCAAAGAGGATTAGCTATGTTCAAGCTCGTGACAAGAAAACTGAGGCCCATTAACTGTAATAACGCTTGACACCTTCTGTTGTTCATTATGCTATCAGGTTACAACCAAGAATTTCCTCAGCCAAACGTTACAGCGTCATCTGTGTTTGTATCTAGCTCCCCTGAGGCCTCCTACAACTAAATATAATTGGCACCACTACTGCACTAGGAAAAAAGCAAAATGTCCTTCAAAGCTACGTGTATCAGCCAAAAGGCATCCGGAAGGTAAAAAAAAAATTGCCTCTTTGTAAACTGTTGCTTGAAAGCATTCTAAAGCGAGGCATCTAACACTGAATGAGTCTCTTGCCCGTGTGACTTCTAGCTTTTTTAACAACTTTGTTAGGAGTAACTTAATACGAAGTGAAAAAATCAGTGAGTCGGTAGCTATGAATTTACCTGTGTGTCTGTAAAAATTATTAGACTGTTCATCCCATCTGAAGATCGTATGATCTTATTTTACAGCTCCTGCTTTCCCCAGGCTATCAGTTTGGTTTGATGCCTTCTTCCAAAGACACTGCTGTTGTAATATTCCTACAGGGGCGATCCCCAGATGATATTTTCAAGCAAATCACTTCAAGCCTTTGCCTAATGTATCCAGGTTTTTCATAAAGGACAACCTACATTACAGCATTAGGTCACAAATGTTTCTATATATAGTAGACATTCATCATTATTAAAGTCATAGGCCTGGATGTGCCTCTAGTACTGATACTATTACTCCACTCATTCTTCTCCCTTCATGCATCCTGGCAGATTTTAATTTCATAGCCCTGAAATTGATGAACAGATCTTTATTTGTACAATTACTTTTCTTCTTTGTTTCACAGCTCCCCCCCAAGGAGTAAGAAGCTCATGCAAGTTGAATTCCTTTCTCTTGTAGCATATACTTCATGTTTGCTTCTGCTAGTAAGGGAATCACATTTTAATCCAGGCACTGTACAAGCCAAGTTACAAAGATGTCATACAAGGGCTGGCCTTCTGAACAATAGGATTACCAGCCAGCAAATTGTTTACCTGGTGCATTTGCACAGATTACCCACACTGAATATGGCAAACAGCATGACAAAGCAAAAACAAGTTATATAAAATAGTTTAGTGGCTTTCACGACAGTCATTGCTTCCAGAAATTAGGTATTTTTGTCAAGGTAGAGATGCTTATAAAATTATTTTAAATGGTTGTAAGTTGACCTCACAATCTACATCCACAGTAATGCCAATACTACTATTTATTGAGTTATAAACCTTAATTTGCATGGTGTCTATTTATACACTTTCAAAATCGCAAGGAGGAAAACCACTAGTAGTGTTTGGCACTCCCGGAAGATAAACATCACTTTATCCTACAAGGTAAACATTTATAAATAAACACTTGCTTTGATGTGGGGAAAAAAACAAATAACAAAGCAAAACAACCAAAAAAACCCCAAACAAACCACAAGAAGAACAAAAACCATCCACATCTGTAAACTAGTTTCACTTGTCCCTCATACCAGCAGCTTGTTAAGAACTGAGCCTTTGGGTCAGCCCAAAGACCTGCTCGGGTCAATAACCTTCATGAGGCAGTGGCCGAGATACTTTGCAAGGAAGATGTAGCTTGAGATCAGCTTTGGTACATTTCCAACCGGAAGGTGCCAATACGCTGAGTTCCAAAAAAAAAGAGGAAAATTTTATTAGACTGCACTTCAAACTTTTTAATCTTTACTGCCTGCCCCTTTCAATCTCATTAACAGAAAAATTTTAGATGGCTAAATTTAGATTGATTGCATATGTGAATTAAAACATTTCCCCATGCAGAAGCATTGAAAGAGCAGTAAGTGATTTTGTAATATGCATCCACCACCATCCAACTGCTGTCGTGTTAGGGTGGGACAGGGCGCAGGGTGCACTGTCCCTTCAGTCCTCTGGTGCTCAGGTTGCTGGTGGAAGGAGAGCTGAGCAAAGGGTTCCCTGTGCTTTACCAGGCTACCCACCTTGCGCAGCTGCAGTGCTGCAGGGCATGAAGAAAGCATGCTCCTTAGATGACACACGCACAGTCTGTGAGTGCGTCACTGGAACAGAGTCTTTGCTAAAAGATGTGAGTAGTCTCTTAAATCGAAAAGCTGTGTTGTCCTCACTTACAGCACTATAAACTCTACTGGGATGTTTAAGGAGGTGGAGAAAGCGTTGGTATTGTGCCTTATCTCACAAAAAGCCATGAAACCAGTACTGTGCCATTATTTCAGAAGAACTTCTCATCTCGTTTTTCCTATGAAGATTCTGTTTCTTCCAAAAAAGATGTAATCTGGAAAAATTATCTGAAGACTCTTTTCAGCCATCCCTTTTTCAGTCACTTGTTTTCACCAGCAGCTAGAGTTAGAAACTGACACTTCTAGTGCCCAGGGAAAACAGTCAATCAAAAAACAGAAGGCTTTTTGTCGAATGGAGATTTTAAGGAATAAATTGAGAAAGCAACATTAAAAAAAAAACAAAACCAAAACATGCAAGAAAACATTTTCAAGTATTGATAGTTGCTATTCCATTGGAAGCATCAGTACTTTGAATTTGAAGATACATTTTTCTATATTAATTGTTGGCTGATGTATTCAAATTCATCTAACTGGGCTGCACTGTCCGTCTTTTGGAGCCAGGGAAGGGGAAGATTAGCCTGAAAGCTACAGGGACAGCTACACTGCAAATAGAATCTGTATCGAATTTATAGAATTCAAAAAATTAGTTATTTTATATGGCAGAGAAAGGGAGATAGACACAATTTTCTGACTTTAAAATTATTTTTAAATTATTTTATTTTCATAACTAGCACTGGAGGTGTTAATACAATATACCAATTGGAGAGTTACATTCTGGAAAGAAAGAATAGCCTGACACGGAAGCCTCTAGTCACTGGAAATCATCAAGAGAGTTGAGAGAAACAAATTCTCGGTCTGCTTCAATTTTATTGTTCTCACAACAGCAAATGTAGGCAGGTCCTTGCTTCACAGCCTGGTCTTGGCCAACTCGGTGACTTTCTGAGTCACAGCTAACTGTGCCCATCTTCCTCTGTCTCCATCCTTCTGTCACTGGTGCTCTCGTCCCTGCTCCTTCCCACAGCCTCCTGGATGCTCATGCTGCTCCACAGGTTCCCTGCCTCTTCCTGCCACCCTCCCTCTGGGCAGACCTCTGTTCACCTGCCCCAACAGAAGCAGCCTCCCCCATCTCCATTGAAGTCATGCGCAAACAAGTTCTTTCAATTAAAGGAAGGAGATAAAAAATTGAATAAAACAACCAAAAAACCAACCCAGCACTCTAAACAAAACAGGCCATCAGTTCTGTCTCCCAAGCAGGTTTTATTCCGTCCCCTTCTCGCCCACCATTTTTTCGGTCTGTCAGTGTGACTGAGATAGTTGTTTTTCATCAATTCATCACCCAATCCAGAAATTCAGCCTTAACTTATCCCTTCCTCTCCTTCAAATCTTATGTCCTCATCTTTCTAGACTTTCCTTACCCTACAGCTCGTTCTACTCCATATGACTCTAAACTCTGTCTCCTGTTCTTAAACAAACTCTTGGTTCTGCTTGGCCCTTCAGTTATTTCTTTCCATATGTAAGATTTTATGTCATGTTGAATTTTGCAGGGAGTGAGATTGACTGGAGTATTCTGTAACATAGATGGATAAACACAATTCGTGTAATGTAAAAAAAATCCATTTTTTGTCTTCCAGAAAATTATGCTTTCTATATATATAGGGGGAAGACTCTTCCCTGTAAAAACGGAAATTTTTACTTTTTGCTCTGAATCTAGAGGGGGAAAAAAAGAAGTCTAAAGTACAATTTCTCATTCCAGTCTCCTCTCCTCAATAATGTTTTTGTTTAGTATTTTTTTTATTATTATGGCTAGCTCCTCTTCTCACTGTTACTCATGTTTCCTTACTCACTGTATAAAATACGGGATTGGGAATTACACCTTTAGTGCTGTTGCAGTTTATAACTCCCCAAATAATTCAATAAACAGTTAATGCATCAAGTCTTGTCTCCTTCTTGCCAGCAACAGCAGCTTTTTATACCCAATTGTCACCTTCCCTACAAAAATCTTCATACTTCCATGCATATATTATAGAAAAATGACTATTCACAAAAATAAACTCTTTCAACTATTTCCTTTACAT
>NW_010393213.1:0-8312 GCF_000710305.1 Buceros rhinoceros silvestris | reverse complement strand
CACTCTTTCAAATATTTCCTTTAAATCTGTCCCAACAGGACACTTACAAATCCTTACACACCTATCAATCTGCTTAACTTTCTTTCTTACACTAATTGCTTGTGCTTTTCTACCACACTGGCTGTGTGCCACTGTTACCATACGTCCTGTACCACGAGAGCAAGATTTCTGGGATAGGAATGTCCTTTTGGTTACTAAAACATATGAAAATCTACATTTTTCAGGACCCTTCTTTTTATCCTAACATTTAAAAATTGAGCATTCTGGACACCAAGTCCTGAACTGTTTTGTAGTTAGAAGCAGATTTGACCCGGCCCCTTTATGCCAAGTCATATTTAATTTACACCCCAGTTCTGATCTGGTTGCCATATCAACAAATACATTTCCCAAAGAAACAAATATCCTTTGAAGTTGAATTGAAAGAAAAAGCAAGCAGAAAAGGAAATACATTTCCACTTTTTTATTAAAATAGGAGCTGTTGTAAATGTCAAACTGGACAAAGGACTACAAAGCAAGTAAAGAGGTTAGAGGCAGTTATAGAAGAGATTCTGTTTGGATACAATTTATACATAGAAGGTTACACATGACGCAGAGACCACGTTTGTGATAGGATGCATCTACTGTTTTATAATTTCCTTAAAAATTATGTGTACTGCACAGAATTAAGATGGGTTCTGCAATTACTATTTTTTGAGTAATTAATCAACTTTGCTTTAAAAATACAGTTTGAAAATAATATTACCATTTAATTAAACAACTAAAAGTGGATGTCAGAAGCAGTAGTGAAGCAAATTCCTTATACCATCTTCATCACCTTTGCGGAGACTAGCAACATCTCTTTTGGAAGAGACGGAAGGCATTCTGCACGCAGAGAGATATCACAGATCTCCCAGCGCTGTCCTCCCTGTAAAGAGCCATGCAAGAGATATGTATGTTCTGGGGACTCATCTTGTGAGTCCACAGCCAGAAAGCAAAGAGGAAACTATTCCACAATCACCTTCCATATTGCCTTCCTTCTGCAACTTAATCAAGTGTGCACTTCAACTTAAGTTTGAGGAAAACAGGTCTTGCATCTTAAAATAATTTTTTATGATTATGATAGGGAGACACACGCACTGATTTCCCAGATCCACGTAGTACTGTTTAGGCTGGCAAGACCTCCTGAAAGCGTACATTTTTTGTGGAAGTTATAAGAACAGCATCATTTTAGAAAATATCTTACCATATTTCTCAAACATTTCTCAAACACTATGACATGATGCAATTAGCCTGTAATGTAATTAGATTTAATTAGTCTACAAGAGGGAAGATATTATTCTCTTCTACTTGGCACCTTAGCCAGAATACTGTATCTAGCTTTGGGTCTCCAGCATAAGTCCAATTACCAGGTTGGTCAGCAGCCTGGAGCACACAGCCCAGCACAGAGAGGCTGAGGGAGCTGGGCGTATTTAGTTGGCAGGAGGGTAGGCTGCGTGGCAACATAACAGTACTTGAAAAGGAGCTACAGGATGACAGTCCTGGCAGATGATGTAACAGCTGGCAATAGCTGCGAACTGCAGCCTGGGAGAATCGGCTGGACGTCAGGAATAACATTTTCACTGGAGTAGCACCAGGGCAGGTGGCCGGGCAAGGCTGTGGAGTCCCTACTCTGGAGGCTTTTGAGGTTTGGCTAATCGAGCCACGGCTGACCTGCTGTATTGTGGGCAAGACGCTATTTGGAGCAGGAAGTTAGACTAGATGGCCTCCAGAGGTGCCTTCAAACCAACGTGTCTACAATTCTAATGAAGCATACGCCTAACTGGCCAGTGCCCATACTAGCATACTTTGAACCAGACTCCTACCTAAGAGTTACGTATACTACAAATACCTATTTCTGAGTATGTTAAGAAAGCTGGTGAAAATGTCTCCTGAAGTATTTTTGCTTTAAAGATTTTTTAGTATTTTCTGTACGTATCTGCCAGTTAAACTGTTTTGCTGTAGTCAGTTCCGCTTTTGTCTGAATTTTTTATCTAATGGCACAGGGTAGAAAGGTACCCAAGAGAACATTTATATCTGTAAAAGGTACTATAGATCTTGACTAGCTGTTATACATGAAATATAAACATTCTTTACCTTTGACCAACCCTAAAGGTGTACTTGAAATGTGAGCACTATCTAATTTTAATAACTGTTTAAATTAAAATGGAATTAAATTGTTCTGAGCTGAAACTGGAGTTATACACCTCCTCACATTGATCCTCATTCAGAAAGAATTAAAACATATTTATAGCTTTCAATGGTAGTACCTTCTCTGAAGACTGATTCAGAGATTCACATAAATGGGTGTACTCACACACTTCAACTCGCTACCTTCAACTGCTTTAGTTTTCATTCTTCTTTTTAAAGGCGGGGGGGGACGACGACATAAATTATATTTCATTCCAATCGCACCATGGCTTTGCCATCTATATGCTCTTCAGATTTTAAAATAAAACAAAACAGAACAACCCACTAGCATAAATCCAAATGGTATTCATTTGGAACTGATAAAAAAGAATAGAAAAAATAAAGACGCATGTGTACTGTCCCTGAAGAAGCAAGGAAAAGGTCCATCATTTTCACCTGTATTACCCACGTGCTACCCTCTGAAACAAAACAAACAGTAAGTACACAACAAAATCCTTCATGCCAGCAGTACTAAAGGCTGAAGAAAGTATCTTTCAGATCTGTCATCTCCCCAACTCCTCCCGAGGTTGCTGCTCCTTTTCCAGATCCCTCTGAATTATTTGAGAGTCCAGGCTATCCAGAGGTTTTCATGTCATAGTACATCTAAAAGAATTTTGACAATACACATGAAAATACTCTTTTGAAGGGGAGAAGAACAGAATCTGCTCATCTTGGGACATCCATCAAGGTCATCATTTCAAGGGGTCTGGAGGAAATCATATCCATACCTGCTGGACACTTTTTTATAACTTCTGTAATTTTTTTTCTCTTTCCAGTACCATGGCATTTGAGATTCAGAAAACAAATCTTGGGGAAGCCGACTGTTGTATGAGAAGCTTGGGTAGAACTGAGGGAAAAGTAGGGCTAGGGGAGGGAGCTGATCTTGTGTTTATCAGGCGACTCAATACTGGGTAGGCTGTTGTGAGCCGTCAGAAATGACGACATAATGAGACTTCCTGCCTTCCTGAGCATCATTACCATGGACACAGAACATATCTCAGTTCAAGTTTTTTGGCTTTTTGCTTTCATTTGGCCAGTAAAGAGCTTGCTGTGCTTCACTGCTGAAATCACAGAAAGTTCTAAAACTATGTATGTTGCACCGCAGCTGCCAGAGATAATGATGGAGTCTGATGCAGAGCAGTTCAGCTGGAAACTGCCAAGGGACAAACAAGTAAAAAAATCAGTGCTACATTTGCAGATACACACACATTTGCATGTTGTGTGTAAATAGCTCCTTCTCCATACCTTTCTATAAATTTATTTTTCAAATATTGCTATTTTAACCTGAATTATTTCAGTGACAAGCTTGACTTTCTCTTCCTTGTAAGGCAGAAACACCTTTCAATACTTTCTGGTAGCATGCACTAATTAAAGCTTTAAAAAATGTTTTTTATAGTAAATGTATAATACATAAATAATATACTATAAATATAATTATTCTATATATTTTCTACAATGATCTGGAGCTTTATCTCCCCAAGCTACACCTTTGCCAGTGCCAAACAGCAATCAGCTCTTCTGTGCATGCACATGTATACACATTTTAGCAAAAACACCAACAAGAACACTTTTTTAACGCTTCAGAAATGGAAAATGAGATATCCACTTGGATCATGCAGCAGCTGGAATACAATCCACTTAATGCTACTTTTTATCACAGAGTAATTTTTTCCCCAAAATTAATCTGATGGGCAATTCTAGTACAGGACGGGAATGCCGTAAATTATCCCGCCTCTGTCTTACAGATAATGGAGCAAATCATTACCCACAGTAACCGAATTTTAATTTGTTACAGCAGTCGAAGACAATTACAGGTCAACCTGTCAATGGAGTAATTTGAGCAACTAAAACTAGTTGACCTCTCTGGTACACTGTTCCAGGAACAGAAACGCTCCCCTGCTAAGCAGCAGCAGATGGCCAAAGCTGTGCAGTTCTGCTTCCCCAGTGAAAAGTAATTTGTTTTTCAGGATTATTAGGTATGTTAAGAAAGAAGATGCAGGCAAGCCCTTATTTAAGAATCCCAGCCCAACACCAAAGCACATCCATAAACTGGGCAAGCAAAGTGGCTGGCCTGGGGTTTGGCTTAACCGATTTCACGTGAGACTCGCACGGCTGCTCTGACTCCTGCGTGGGCCTGGAGTGTCCATGTTGACCAGAGCTACCCAGAAACACTCATCATAGCACAATGCTTGCCAGAAACAGCACGTGTCAGTGTTACAGCATAAGAACAAAAAGAACATCATGACTGAAAATATAAAAGCAGAAAAACATGAAAAGGGAAAAAGCATGAAGTTGAGAAGATGAAAACATTAGAGAAAAAAAAATTCATTTCATAACACTGCCAAAAAGTAAAATTTTAAAACAAAACCTGAGGTTGTGGAAGAATGAAAAAAATCTATTAAGCTTGGCTAAAGACTTCTCTCTTACATATTCTGGATTCAAAATAGGAACTCTGGAAGAAAACCCTGCAGCAAAAGTGTTAGTGGTCAATTCCCAAAAGCCAAAAAACAAAAAAATTTTTTACCTTCTGTCCTCATATCTTAAAATACAGGACCTGATTCACTCCACTATTAGCCTGGTTTTATTCTGTTCAAATTTATTTTCTTTTTGTCAGCAGGGAAAGGAAATAATGTTGTATTAGAGGAAGCATTTATAGAGGAACATTTATGCTATCCCAAATAACTTGCTCTTTTTTCACCCCTCATATTCTCAAGGCATGCAGACTTCAACACCAGCAAATCACTTTACTGACCACCCTAAATATGAATTTTCTGGAATGTTTATATAGTAAATTGAATACTGAATGACAATGCATTATAGTATGTACTCATATCTTAGGATGCCCAAAATGTACCTGATGCTAAGAAAAGATTCATTTTTGGCGGTAGCTTTTCAGAAGTCTATAATTACTAGTAATCTAGATATTTTCTTCTTTAAGCATGCTGCATTTTTTTTAATGTGAGATGAACTTATGCTGCCATTTGGGCAAACAGCATTTTGTTAACATGGTTATTGAATATTATTTGAAGTCAAGCAGAGCAGGTTCCCTAAAATAACTTGTTTAAAAGAATTTGTATTCAACCGTGCTCATAAATAAACAGAGCTTAAAAAAATCCACTCATTAGTGGTGAGTGGGAAGCCACTAATTCCCTGTTGTAGGTCCTAAGCCAACAATTCTGGCTAGTTTTAGGCTTTCATTTTTAAAGCTATTAAGATTAATCCTTTTGAAGCAAATAAAGCATTTCAAATGAATGCATGAAAACCGAAAGAACGGGCTCTTGATTCTGCAAAGAGCTAATGCACTCTCACAGTTTTACTAAGAAATTAAAGTTTCTGATCATTTCTGCAGTCATTCACTTGAAGATCTCCAAAGACAAAAACTAATTATCAACACTCCTAATATTCCTTAGACACACGCACTTGATGAATATAAAACATGAGATTGGTCAGGAAAGAGGCAAAGAAATTAAGGTCTTGTATTTGAACCTCTTAGCTCTGATGCATGACCTCCAGGCTAGATTAAGTCCCTTGTTTACATGCAGCAATCCATGTAAGAAGCTAATCTGGCTATATGCACTTTTGGCAAACTCGTCCCAGACAGATGAACGGATTTCCAGAAGGAGGTGTTATCCAAACATTTACGATCTGTCGGCGATACTTACTGGGTCAAAAATCCAATAATTTGCTTGTTGGAATGATGCATCAGCTTAACATTATGCTAAAAATTCCTACTACCATTGACTTTATAAGGCATTGTGACCCAAATCATTGCTGTGTGTTGAATCCCCTGCAGAGTGCTCACAGACACTAATCTCACTAATTCCCCTTGTGCATGCATAAGACTTTACATCACAGAGTAGCTCAAAAAAGCCTATCTGTATTAAATTAAATTTGTAAAGCAAATGTCCAGAATAAAATGATCAAGCTTAATATACATTACATCTGGTCTTAATAATAAAAGACAGAAACAGGCTTTAACATAAACTTAACCCATTCTATGGCTAGCAAACATGACTTCTGGGGAAAAAAATACTGTCAAGCGTGTGACAAGTTTGTAAGCATGTGTACGTGTGTAGGTATGTATATGTATATGCGTATGCCTACACATACACACACACAGATGGAGTGGTCTGTCTAGAAATTAGCTACCCAAGAATTCTGCAGGCAGTTCATATTGTTTTAATTAAAAACATTTGCCATACAGGAAGCAACTGGAAGAGTGTTTCAGGTCTTCATTTTAAGAAAATTCTGAAATACTGCAATTGAGGAGCATTAAGGCACTACATATACTCTTTGTTCTCTACCTTAGTTTTCTTTGCACATATGAACCATCTGCTTGGAGGAAAATGGGAAAATGTCATTTCTAATAAACATACAAAGCCTGTGGCAAATTAAGACTGTATTTGACAATCCTACAAAAGTACAGAGAAGGCAAGTTTGTTAATGCTGATTATCTTCCAGATCTTCAATAGATTTTCAACAGCTATTAAAATAGGCATCTTCAAAGAACTTGTCAGGGGAAAAGTAAAATATGGTCATGTGGAACAAATTCCTTCATACGAAGATTCTTTTTACATGGTTTCCTACCCAGGATCATCAGTCATTCTGCAAGAAGAGGAGAATGTTTTGGATCACATTTCCTACTGCATTTGAAATTATTATTTTTAATTTTGTGACGGTATTCTCTTAACTGTCAAACATTACACGTCATTTTGCATTTCTTATTGACTGAGCAAACACAGTAAACTTTGTATTTTAAATCATCCATCTTGAAAACAAAAGTGTACATGACTTTAACAGAGTGTACAAACACAAAATTATGCCAGAATCTGGTAACATATAATGAAATTATTATTAACTAGTCAATCTAAAAAATAAGAAAAAATCGGCACAAAAACTGTCATTGTTAAATAATATGCCTTGAGAGCATAGGACACAATGAATCTGTGAGGTCCATCTTCTACCAAATCTGTTGATCTAACTTTTATTATGATTTCTACTTTATAAAAGAATTTATCTTTCTTATAAATTTATTAAAATTAAGGTTGCATTGAACTAAAATAGCAGGATGCAAAAAATGTTGAAAATCAGCTCTGGTTCCACATCATTAATGTGTCTGGACTTAGATCTCTGCAATCCAGCCAGCAGCCAGCAAACAATTCCTGAGCAGCACCCTGTGGAAAGGACAATTCCTGCCCATGGTACACCTCACTTGCACTGAATAGTTCCCAAAACAGCAGAAAACAACTGGGGAAAAGATTTCCCTTTGGCAAAGAGCTTCTGAAGCGTGTCTGAAAACACTTCAATTTTAAAATCACACTGAACAGCTCAGAAAATATTTTCAGATCAAAATTAAAACCTATATTCTCCAAAAAGACATCCTGGACGTTCCTAAAATAGAAAGATAATGGACAAGATTTCTACTGCTGGCGGAGGAATGGGTGCAAAAGCCTAGCACTGCAGCCTGCTGATGTAATTGCTCTTCTAGCAACTCAGTGAACTTATACTTGTGATGCCAAAAGATCAGGTTTATCCTCTGAAACAGACCTGAAGAAAGCTGCACAAGGAAACTGCAAAGGAGATCCCTGCTGCCCCCAAGGGCAGGAGTAAGCATAAAGAGTTCCTGGAAAGATTTTAACTTGCAAGAGGGCACAACAACGCAGGCACTTTTGGATGGTGCCGATGCTGTCAGACTTGCCTTCTGTTGTCCTGAGTTTTTGGTCTGGACAACACATCCTTTCTGATAACCAACGGATTATTCATGTCCTTCCCATTTTCCTTCCTTCATCAGCTCATCCCTGAGTGATTGAGAAATTAGAAGTTTCCCCTCAGTGGTAAATAAACTCCTGTTTAGCTCTCTAACACCTGTCCTTAAAATTACAACATTTCAGAGACCATACCTGCTTCAAAATATAACATTCTAACTGCATACAAAAGAAAACCCAGTTCTGGTCAAAAATAGAATCGTAACCACCTCTGAGCCATCTTTCTGTATTAGCTCACACATACATCCAGAAAGAAAAAATAAATGAGTTCCTCAGAGGTGCTTGAAGGTCTGAAGCCATCTCTGACACTATTATTTTATATTACTATTTATTTTATTTTAT
>NW_010393212.1:1031-12507 GCF_000710305.1 Buceros rhinoceros silvestris | reverse complement strand
CACGGCAAGGGGGTGCCCGTGAAAGAGATTCAGTTCTAATGACTTACATATTAACGATTTTTTTGTTTTCTTTTGGGCATTTTGTTGGTTTGGGTGGTTTTTGTTATTTCTATGGGAAACCCATCTCTCTAGAAAGGTACATGAAAAATCATACCAGCATTGAGTTGTTTGAATCTTACATCCACTTACACATCTTAAATATTAAAATTTTAATCCACAAGTACCTCCTCCAGCTTTTGGCCAGCTTGACAGTGTCTGCTCCCCTTGGCCCTGTGTTAGACTGGGGTTTTTTGTTTGGTGGTTTTTTTGGTTTTTTGGGTTTTTTAAGCTTTGATTTTTGTAAATCCCTGTAAATTCCTTCTGGGCACTTCAAAATGTCACGGAGAAGGTCTTTTTTCTTTTTTACTAGTCTATAATATACCATGCTCTGCTGGCTGCAGATGTATTCTCACTTTTCTCACTACCAGAGAGAGGCTTTTTAAAAGACTTTTTCACTATTTACAATCTACGGTCATAACCTCACTTAAGAAGATGAAGACTTGTCTCTACGATCAAATCTTGTCACCAGAAGCTGAACCAAATCATTTTTAGACTCTTTTCTTTTGACAGACACTTATTCCTATGGCATTCTTCTTATGAACTCACTTGGAAATGTGCCCAGGGTTATTTTGTTTATTCCTTCCAAATTCCATTCCACCCGCACTAACACAGAGTTTTAATCCTTCTCTGATGGTGGTGAGGAGTTTCGTTACAATGTTGAAGAAATATGTTAAAGGAACCTTTTTTTCATCCCACTCTCAAAACTCTTGGTCTGTGCCAGTAGTTTGAAGGGACGCTGTCTTCACAACTCATTTCAGGCTGACTGATATCTTTCTGCCTTCCTTGATGCTCAAGTCCAGAGAGAGTGGAAGAGTGTAGGTGTCCCCCTTCATTGACACATGCCAGCTCCAAAGCACATGGGGAACCGAAGCTGGGCAATGCCTGCTTTTTTGTTAATACGCCTGCATGGCTGGGATGTTTCTAACTCTTTGCAATCAAAGATTGGTTGTTTAGCAAATCTCATTCAGGTTGGCATTCATAACAGTTTCTTCAAGATGGATTCTCAGCACCATGTGTTAGAACTCAGGCAGTCTGTGCCTTCCACTCTCTCACTTGTTTATGCTAGTTTACGCCTTGGATTACCTCTGGGCAAAATACTGCAAAGCTTTTCTGTAAACAAACACAGCTATTACAAGGCACTTACATAAAGAAGTGAACCTGACATTTTGTCTGAGTAGTGGCAAACTGCAAATGTGCCTTGAGCTCTGGGATTAAGCAATGCCACAGCTGAGGATGCTGTGCTATGTGTGGCAGAGATCTTCCCCTGGGGCTCCCTCGCTTGCAGCATCCCTGTTAATCCCATCTGCCTTGAGGGGCACAGGAAAGTATTCGTTAAAGTTTTAGAACCAACATCTTGAAGCAATTTTGAGTTACCAGCAGGAGCCAGGGAAAGGAGCATGGTGTGATGTTCTGTCTACCACCTAATCCTTTCAGGAGGCAAGTTGCTGCAGGCTGAACCAGTTACTGCTTTCATGTGGCTTTCCACTTCATCTCCCATAAAAGCCAGGGGTTATTATATTGGGGTTTGATTCTTCACCTGGCCTTACCTGGCACCTCTCTGGCATCTACCCTTTTTGATGATGAAACATCTGTTACTCATATGCTTCACTGCATTATTATTATTACACTAGCTCGACAAATTGCTCTCCGCCATCCCAAATAATGTTAAAAGTACAGGAGACTAAGTAAAGTAGATGAAAAATCTGGTCCTTACTGCTAAGATTAAGCTCTTCATGATGTATCACACAAATAAATATATTAGACTTCCATACAGTTCTTCAGCAGTGCTACCCATCAGCTACTCTAAGTGGTAGCAAGGAATGTCTCTATCAGTACCCAGAAAGGTGCAGAAGGGGTCTAGGTGTTACAGTTTGCCCCACTTTTCATCTGCTGATTTAACTAAGGTGGTGGTGATCCTTGGTGATGATCTTTCTATTTACAGAGATTTAATGGATGTCTTTATCATTATCAGTCTTACCTTGTGTCTCTCAGATGGACTTACACCTACTTCTTTGTGTGTTATTGATCTAAAGATATGTCTAGGCACTTTCTCACTAGTGATATTGAATTTTGGCTCTTCTCCTAATGTATTCCAGGAAGCATGCATTCCTCACTGTCAAAAATGTTCGACGAACATGATTCCTGCCTCTTTCACTCACAGAGGAAGCACTGAGTAGAAGTGTTTGCCTTTTATAACAAGGGATTTTATTTTTCCATCAGCAAGTTCAGTTTGTACTCCTTGAAATGCTAATATATGAAGGAAACTCTCCCCTTTTAAGGTTCTGGATTATGCATAATAGTTCTTAGTTTGCTAGAAAATAGGACTAAATAACAATATTAGCATTTTTTTCCACTAAGTGGAAAAAACACAGAAACTAATTTTCACTGTGCCTGGACTTAGTATACAATATGATAAAGGACAAATAGTGCTTGTCCGTACCATAACTGTTTATCAGATCTCTTGCTTGTTCTTTTCACTTTAGCATTGAAAGAATGTGACCTGCCTTGAAGAGCCTTACAAAAGCTATGGCATTTACATAACTTCTTAATGATCTTGCTTAGAAATTCAGAATGTGGGGCACGGGGGGTGGGGAGGAGTGTATTCAGACAATGTCTTGATTCACAATCTATATGCCTCAGATCAGACTCATTAGATGCCAAAATCTACCTCCTGGAGAACCTGTATCCTTATTACTCAATGGATAAAAAGCAAGATTCCCTGAGTTGCCAGTCTTAGAGAAACTTGAAGTCTCACTTGTATGTTGTCCTAAAACTGATGAGGCATTGCATAAATTATGTGTAAAGATGAAAAGATGCAATTGGGTTCTGAGATTGACTGCTGTTTGATTTTTGAACTATATTTACTTCTATTCCTCACTGCTTATTGATGCTCTCTTTTGGCTCAAAATAATTATTTGGTTTAGAGCTGGGGTGTGGGTGACCACGATACTTAACTATTTCATTTCTTGTCTAATTTTTTTCTAGTTAGTTTGTTGCTTGTTTAAGGGTTTTTTCAAACTGAATTAGCCCTAAATGTGTTGGGTCTGTAAGTTTGCTTGCTACTGTTGTCAAGTATGAATGTCCTTTTTTGGGCAATAGTTTTAATATTACTGTATAGTGCCATTGTTTTTTCAGGCAGCCCTTCAACTTGCTCAGTAACTACCTGTTGCTCTGGTTGCGCTGGTTTTCGTACCTACTTACAATGCAGATACATTTTCCAGCTGTAGAGGATACAAGATGTCTCCAGCGAAAACAAGGTTTTTCCAGAGGTGAGGTAGGTCAGGCTGTGAGCAAGCAGTGCAGCTCTTTGCCTTCTTTTTTTAGACCATTTCTGACTGTCTCCCATAATCCCTGAGTAAAGGATATGTACATGAAAAATTAGCATAATTCTAATATCCCTTCTTCATGAAATGGTGTGTAACTGTGTCCTGCAAAGAGAAGGGCATCCAACTCCCCCAGCTGAGATGCTTCACTCTCACCATTATAAGTGCCTCATTGTACATAACTCAACAAGGAAGTGTCAGTTTGTTTCAATGGAGGTACCTTCAACCGCATCCTGAGGGACATCTTATTCACCTAATGCAAGTGTGTATCTAACCTTAAGTAGACACCCTTCTCTAGCACCCATCTTTGACTTTTGGTTTTAATTAATCAGTTAAATAAGGCCACCTTTCTGTCTCTACTAATGGCATTGTGAACTTTGGCACCTCCTTTAGGCACAGTTTCAGCAGACAACTAAGCTAAGCACATCCAGATCTGGTCCTGCTCAGAAGGACTCCTACAAAATTATGATTTCTTTATATTTAGTTTGAGTTAAAACCATTTATTTCTGTGAAAACATAACAGTTATTCACTTGTTCATCATTAACAGTGTAGAAAGTACTGTTCAGGATGCAAAAAAACCCACCACAACAACAACAAAAAAACCAAAACAAAAAGAAATCACCATACCAAACCCCCTCAGTTTGCTTACAATTAACACAGGCAGGCAAATAACTTCCAAAGTTTTTCCAGGTTTTATTCAGAGATTAATCTCTTGTTCCTCTCTCTTTTTTTCTGTTTCATTTTAGCAATGGGATGCTAATTGTTATCTACAGGCTGTATCAGATTTTAAAATAATGAATAGAAGGTACCAGTACAGTATGTTAAGGTGTTTCAGGGGGTGGAGTGGAGAGGAAAAAAAAAAAAAAATAGACTGTGATAGAAGACACAAAAGCAGTCTAATGAAAGATAAGAAACAGAAAGGTGTCAGTAGACTGAAAGAGATAAGGGAAGAGTGGTTGGAAGTGAAGAAATAGCACATTTTCCCCTGAAAGGAAAACAGAGCCCTGCAAGAGTATTTGACCATTCAGATTGGAACTCGCCACCTTTCAACAATGACTTCCTATCCAATAAGTGAGATCTTATTATAAAATGTATGAACACGGCAGCTTTCTATTATTCCTATGGGATGCTCTTTAAAGATAGTAATCACAATTAATTAATTAAGTAATCATGAGCAATTAATCATAAAATAAACAAATTAAATATCTTTCCTCTATTTTATAGCAAGATAAAGATGCATGAAATTTCAGGAATCAGATTAACTTTACTGTATTCTTTATTTAGCTGTCAAAATAACATGAAAAATTCCTTATTGTTTTATTTAAAGATTACTTTGAATCAAAGCTGTGTTTCTGAGATACGTTATTCTTCCACAGAAATGCAGGAAAATATAAGGTTGTTAAATGACTAGTTCAAACACAGTCGCATGTAGAAAGTAAAGTACTTTTTTAGTTTGGTTTGACAAATCACTACCACAACTCTTAATAATATAACATCATAACAAATCTGACATTAAAAGTAGTTGCTCTTCAAAGTATTTAGTGAAAAGCTCATGCCACCCTTATTTTTCACAAATGTTTGTTTCTTACCAGGAATACTTTCCCCCCAACCTGCCCTGACTGCTAGTATCTCTCTAAAAATGCAACAGGAAGCCTATAAGCTCCTTGAACTCCTTTGATTAACCCGTTGCAGGTGAGGAAGAGCCGTAAATTGAAACAGGGTGAATTTGAGGGTGAGTGGTGATGGTGCATCTGTGCACATGTCCTCACTCCAGTGAGACCACATTCACTCCACAAGCAATTTAACAGTGTGCACAAACAGTCCACAGCCTGAAATCTATACTTTCTCATTGAAATAAGTGCATATTAAAAACAAATTTTAATACTGTACCAGAAACAGCATTCTGTTCTGATAGAGATGTTGTAGTACAGAAAGAGAGGTAACAGGTTACTTGGAAAATATCTGTAAAACAAAGTGGTATGAAGTGAAGACAACAAATAATACTAAAATCCTGTCTAATAAAAATTAAATTCTGCAATTGGTAAAGATTCTTTTACAGAAACGTAGATTTTGAGTATTTTAAATTATAGACATCTGGCTCTGTCTTGTGACACATTGATGTGATCCAGCAAAGCACTCACATTCCTAGGTTTCACAGGCTTTTCTCTTGCACTTCAGTTACACTCTTCAATGTTTGTTTGATTCATCCCAGAGCTTTCAGCACCTACAACAGCAAACCTTGAGTGAACTTAAAATGGTCCTCCTACAGCCATTAGAATACAGATCAATAGTTGGTTTTGAAATCTTCATACTGATTTGACCGTATTTCAAGTAATAGCTTGACAATATATATGCCATCTACCATTTGGAAACGCAGATTGACAGCTGGTATTTCCCTCCTGGCTCTCCTCTCTGTCCATCTAGTGATCCTGTAATCTGGGAGATATATAGAAAAAACTTGGCCTTCATTGTCATCTCTTCACAGTAGAGCAGTCCCCTGCCATCCAGATCGCTGACCCCTTCCTGTTCTTCTGTCTGACTTTGCTCCCAGAGAAACTGATGGCAAAGAAATGATGAGGATAATGCACTAGGTGTTTTTATCAGGATATACCCAGAAGATGTGCAAGGCCTCAGAACTATGAAGGGTTCTTGGTTTCCATTTTTTTAGCAAGAGACATATAGCTAAAAATTCAATGTAATTTTTGTCACTGACTTAATAAAAGTCAAGATTTCACTCTGTTTCATTTATACGTGATGAAACAGGGAATTGTTACAGTTAACTTTGAAAACTGCAGAGCTGAAGTGAATTTGGTTTGTCCTGTTATGAAATCTGAAATACTTAGTAGGCTCAGAGTAGTAAACAAAACAAAACAAAACAAAAACCTAAATTAAAACCTTCCACTAGATTAGTAGATTGGAGAAGAAGGGAGAAAGCAGACAGTCTCAAAATGCTAAAAAGCTGTTTAGGGACATAGCTAGAAGAACGGCAGCAGGCCTGGACTTGGAAGGCTGGGAAGATGCCTCGCCAAGGATGGAACATAGAAGGAAGGTGGAGGACAGAACACACAGAAGACCTCTGTCAGGCTCAGGCTGTGGTGTGGACACCCCAGAGGGTAGAAAGGTCTCCTCTACTTCCTCCTGCCTCACCTCATCAGCCCCAGGACTTTCTCAGCTATGTGAGCAGTTCACCCCCAAGCCCAAGGGTCAATGTGTACTTGCAACTGGGAGGAAGAGGAGGAAGCACAGACACCATTCTGGGCCTAGCTCAAGGATGTGGCACACTGAGGGCTGCAGTCACCCGAAGGAACACAATGCTGACTGTGAAGTCCACAGCCAGGTAGAACTATCTGTTATTTTCACACTGACTTGAAGTGACAAAGAAGCACGATGGAAGCACTGTGGAAGATGTTTGACAAAACCTTGCAAACAATTTCAGCATAATGTCTGGAATATTTTACAGTGACTCCAGTTAATCCAGAGTATCTCTGATGAATCTAATATATTCTTGATGATGTAACTAATAGCAAAATTAGGTTCCCTGCGGACGTCTCCCATCCATTCACCCTGTTTTCTACTGCTCTGCCCCTTCTCCTCTGAAATGATGGATTTTCATTGAATTGAAAACATCTCCTCTCCTCATGGTGTCATCACAAGCACCATAATGTGCGTGTGTTGTATTGCCAAGCATTGCTTAGCAACGGGACCCTGTGTTCTGCCAACTTTCTTTTCACACTGTCAGTCTGAATTTAACTGAACTTGCTGTGTTGTGTTTCAGGGGACTGACTACATGTCAGTAACATGACTGATGAATGCTCCAAATACACAAACAAAAACTGGCGCTGACCCCCTCTATTTATTAGTGTGTGAATTTCAAGAAGTCGCTTTGCATTTGTGTTATTCAAAGACAAATTGCTTACAATCATGATAATTAATCTTGATGAATCTTCATAAAACACTAACCAATTGGAAAATATAATTAGACACTCTCAATTTTGAAAGTACGCTCAATTCAACTCTCTGACTCAGCCCGCTATGGCATCTACTGGTCAAGCACAACTGTTGTACTAAAAATCACCATGTATCACATAGTCAAATAAGGTGCTGAAACTTCAACTCACTAACAATATTGTCCATTAAGTAAGTGATATGGACTTCAACTGAGTGGTTCTGGAGAACCTGATGATGGCTTCTCATGTCACCATGCACAGAAGACTTCTCTTAGTAATGCTCAGAGCACTGTAAAATTGGATGGAGAGGTGGATAAGACACCAGCTTTGCAAAACTGAGTCCACTGCTCATTGCTGCAATCAGGTTGAACAGTTCAGGTTCTAGCTCATCACCTTTCAATTTCAACACAGTTGAGAAACAATAGTTGCTCTTGGTTTAAAAACATATGATTGGGTCTTCTATTGGTAAATTGACCTGGTTCAACATATTCTCAGCCAAATTTCATTAGCTGGAGATCTTAATATTTGATTGTGAAATGTTTTATCAGAGACATTGAATTACCATTTATATTACCATTTATATATTTCCATTTTTACACCACTTAGATTTTTCAATTGATCCCATGGAGAATGCCTCTCAAATTCTTTTTAGGAGTCAAAATGGAAATACAAGACATATGTAAGACAGGTTTCATTGCACTATGGGGCACACATACACAAAAAAACCCAAACCAAAAAGAAAAAGAATCCAATGACCATTACCTGAAGTGTTAATAACATTGGTTCTACCCTAATAATTAAATCTTTTGGATTTTTATTTTATATGTTACCATTGGGGAAAGAAAAAAAAAAAAAAGAAGATAGATAGCTACCACAAAAGGAGAGGGACATTCAGTACAAAGATAACTAGCAGCACAACCATATTTAGGTGTCATCTGTCAATTCAGTCAGCTAAACATTGAGGCTGTGTCATCTGAAATGCAGTACAGTATGCAAAACACCCGTACAGGGCTGCAGATATAACAAAAGACCCAGATGAGTCTTGTGCCTTTCTGAAGAGGCCATTGGGGTGCAGACAAAATTCTGGAAAGCAGATTTTTTATCCTTAGATATACAGTGAGGATATCTACAATAGACCTACACAATTAAGATTCAGCACAATATTCAGACTCCTGTGTTTGTCTATATACATTTATCTATACATGGTTATCTATATGCAATCAGGAACCTTCCTATAGTACTGAAGGAACTGAGAGAGGCTTAATTGCCCAAAGGAAGTGCCTATGATTATCTTATCATCCAGCTCCATGCAACTGTATTGGATACCCTCAAATGTCACAAACGGAACTATGTACCTGTGTTTTGGCAACTGAATCCTACTTTCTGTATCTTAGATGTATTAGTCAGCCCATAATACTTGTCTGCCTGAAGGCTTTTCTGTCAGTCAGCAAGTACACTCTATCAGAAACACATCTCTGTGAGGTAACAGCTTCTTGTGCCACTCTTACGCCTCCTTAGAAGGTGAAAAAGATAGCAATGTTGATGTTTTAATAAAGGTTTGGTAAATCATGAATGGGAATGGTTTTCACATCTGTCAGAAAACCCTTGTGCTGCTCTTTGTTTCCTGTAGTGGAGGCTCCTCAGAGACAATTATTCAACTATTTAATTAATTCGCCATTCTACTGTAACACTGATACTACTGAGAGATCCAAAGAAGACAGTTCTGGAAACCAAATATTACGGCTGGTGCTGCATCCAAAATCAGATCAAAGATCTGTCAAAAGATTTAATACAGAAATCCTTCAAAAAATCATTACCTTGATCAGAAGAGTTTGAGTATATAAGGAGGTTGTTCTTCCCAGGTAGAAAATTTATCTCAAAATATGTTCCCAGGGCCTGTATTTCTTAAGATTAAAATATGTTACATGCCAAGCTAATTTGGTGTTTCTTGGGAACATATCTAGACACAGAATGGGAATATGGATAAAGGACTTCTGAGAAAGAATGGCTAGAAACAATCTACTAAACCTATTCTTAACCCACCTCTCCTAATAACTGCATAGCTACTTAGACACTGGGTGAGGTGTTTGGGCAGGCAGGAACCAGTCTGCAAGGAACAGGTTAGTCACCTGTGCTGTAAACCATGAAAATTAAGATAGAGCTTTGGTAAATTCACTGGTATGCTAAAATGTTCCTATATCACCCATTGTTTCAAAATATGGTAACGTTAATTTTGATAAGTAGATCTTAGTCCTCCACCATCCTTTGCTCACTCTTACCTTCCTGGAGCTTAATTCTGCAAATATTACTACTGCTATAACTTTCCTCTTTCACAGTTGTCTTATATTTCTCCAGAAGTAATAGTTTTGTGGGTCACTAGAACAGTGAAGTTACTGTACTCTCAAGTGTGATGATGATAATGATACTGTAATCATAACTGTGTAACTGAAGAAGGTCTGTCTGTACATGGAACATTTGAGTTGCAATACTTATGTGCTGAGGATACAGGCTGCTCAGAAGCAGAAATTATGATCTCATCAAATTCCTCATACCTGTATCTCTTCGAAGACCTTTATTTGACTCTTAATATACATAAATTTGCACAAGCCGACCAGTGGTAAGGTGGGAATTGTTTCCTTTTCTGTGTGAAGCAGTTGCTTGGAATGTTTGTTGGGGTTTTTTTTAAACTGCAAAACTTTGGGCTATATCTACTGAATGTACATTAGATTTCCACCTGAGAGTACCTTTAGTTCAAAACTTACTTTTAGCTCCTGTGCTGTCACCTCACTCTAGCTGTGCTCACACTTTTAAACATGCAGGTTTTTAGTAGAGAAATTCTCTAGGCACCTGAATGCCCTAAATTGCCTAATGTATGTAGCTAGGCATCTTGGTCTCTTGGCACTTTAAGCAAGGGAGAACACCTATTTCATGCAAAGAGTGTAGGAAATGTCCTACCAAGCATCCGTGGTTCACAATGCTTATAGGTATATGCCTATTTCTGAGGTGTATACCACTCTTCCCAAACTGATTTCAATTGGCCAATTCATTCAGAATTTATTAGATAGGGACTGACAGATAGTGTGATCTCATAAGCTCTATTTCCTTAAGAAATCAGATTATATTTAAGAATTCTAGATGTGAGTCTGAACAGAACCCCCATATCTTGGGGAACATTCCTGGAACTTAGTAAAGTTTGGATCCGTGTCTGAAATTCACAGCCAGCTCACAGCTTTATAACAAGCTGAACGAAAACTCAGAGTTTGAATATTTCCTAATTTGGGGAACATTTTTGCTTATGCCACATGTGTGACTCAGAGCCATTTCTAGTTAATTCTGGGAGTGGAGAATGTTATCATTTCTTTCATGCAGTCATGTGATGTCCAGATAGAAGCACAGAGCCTCTGCTTTTCCTGTAATTGATGCATAAAGAAATACTTTATTTTATAAAGGCCAAAAGTAATATGAATGAAATCTAGAGAGTAGATAAATCTAAATCAGTATTCCTGAATGTTGCTTGTTACTGCTGACCTAAGCATATGCCAGTAGGATAACTAACCACTTGCTAATCCATCAAAAACTGAATTAAAGAAACATTTTGATTGCATGGCAAAGACTCAAAACGTTAAGAAACAAGAAAAAAAGCTACTCTGTGAAAACCTCACCCTTTTCTCTGATACAAATATATCACACAGTAAAGGGTGTCTTATTTCAGCAATCCCTTACACACATGCAAGCACACCTTGTTCATTCTAGTAACTTCTTATTAACTGCAATTTAAAGCGATGCCCCAAAACACACCTACACTGCAGCCACTGCAGTACCCGAAGTACTATCTCAGCTAGCTCCAATAAATTAGCTTGCATACCTATATCCATCTTCCTGAGCTTTGACCAAGCTAATTTACTCTCTTTTTCAACCACAAATAGAGAAGCTTGTTCTCCAGAAGTAAGACTGACTGGAATTTAAAATCACTGTCAAGAACTTGGGAGCCCAGGTTGGAGCTGGGGGCTGCAGCACTTCAACTTCACTGACCTCTCTTGAGGGCATAGACTCAGCAGATATCTTGGAACAGGCTTGCTACAACTTTACACACATCAGACCTCCTC
>NW_010393212.1:0-919 GCF_000710305.1 Buceros rhinoceros silvestris | reverse complement strand
ACACGGCCCTGACAGATACTTTCGCTTGCACTTTCTGCCCAATCCCAGAGTTATCAAGGTACCCATTTTTCCTGTCACTGCCCCCCTCATCAGATATGTTCTGAGAGAAGAGAAAGGCTTGTGCTTGAGTTTTGAAAGAAATTCTGTGGATGGATTCCTCTGATCTTAGTTACACAAGTAGGGAGCATTGGAGAGGCGAGATATAAAACCCATTTCTGACCCATTAGAAGGTGCTTACAGAGCTTTCTAAGCATAGGCTGCCCTTAGCTCTTAAATTCTGCACAAATTCTCCTTGAAATGTTCTCCAGGCCTTAGACAATGCTTCTTTTATGCCAACTTGAAGGTCTTTAAACCTTTATTGTATCTTCCCTAAAATGTGTTTTTTAGCCTGAAAAGCTGTTGACTTTATAAGAACCTTTTCGGACTCTTGATGCAGCCATTTGTATAATAAATTGGAGTGAATAATTTTGCTTTTAAAGCACAAGTTAATTGGTACAGGAAGTTTCCTTTTCTTTGCTGATTGCATTAGTAGGATGGTAGTGGCAGGAGCCAGATAGAGAATTTTTATTCTGGGGAGTGGCTCTATTTGAATAGAATAAATATAAATAAAACCACAATTCATATTTTATGCTGTTCATCTTCCCATAAATGGTATTCAGATATGTGCATATATTAGCTTACTGGCAAGCCAGTAGCATCAACCATCCCTAAACAGATGAAAATTGTGTGAACTTAACAAACATCCTACACACACTTGACTCTGTCAGCTTATAAAGAAAAAACACATAATGCAATCATATAAGAACATTTTGGCTTGACTGGGTTTTTACAATCCATTGGAGAGTCGATGTTTAAACTTTCCTTTTTCACACATGAATATTTTACTAAGTGTTTAAAATGAAATTGTTAGGAAAAAAAA
>NW_010393211.1:519-1067 GCF_000710305.1 Buceros rhinoceros silvestris | reverse complement strand
CCCAGCACACTCCTGGGGCGAGAGCTGGCCGCAGAGGTGACAGCAGAGGTGGCGGCAGAGGTGCCGTTTCCAGGTCTCCTGGGCTGTGTAATGCATGTGGAGCCAGGGGTCTGCTCGTGCCCCCGTGTTTCAGGCACAGCCCATCACTCCCAGGGTGCTGCCCAGGCTCAGGTGACGGCTCGACCTCACATTGTCCCACCGACCCATCGCAGAAGCTGAGTGGTGCCACCAGTCACTGCCCAGCAGAGGTGGCGGCAGAGGTGCCGTTTCCAGGTCTCCTGGGCTGTGTAATGCATGTGGAGCCAGGGGTCTGCTCGTGCCCCCGTGTTTCAGGCACAGCCCATCACTCCCAGGGTGCTGCCCAGGCTCAGGTGACGGCTCGACCTCACATTGTCCCACCGACCCATCGCAGAAGCTGAGTGGTGCCACCAGTCACTGCCCGGCCAGTGTCCCCTCCAGCTGTGTCCCCTCTGGCCCGGCAGTGCGCGTGGCCGGGCTCACTGGGTCAGCCCTGTGCGCTGTGTGGGAGCGTCTGCCTGCACCCCCGC
>NW_010393211.1:0-219 GCF_000710305.1 Buceros rhinoceros silvestris | reverse complement strand
GTGAGCTCGTGGGTGCCGTGCCCGAGGACAGCCCGCCGAGCGCCGAGGACTTGCTGTGCCCACCCCGGAGGGGCCAAAGCGAACAGCTGATGCTCACGGCTGGGTTTCTGCTCTCCTCCGCACTCCTCTGGGCTGCCAGGGCTGCTGCCCAGATCACAAGGGGAAAGGGGAGGCACGTTCTGGGGTCTCTTCCTAAAAAGCTGCAGGAGGACATCTCCA
>NW_010393210.1:17606-17882 GCF_000710305.1 Buceros rhinoceros silvestris | reverse complement strand
TGTTGTAGGCGAGCAGACAACATGCAGGGAAGCGCAGGGCGGGTGGTTGATGATCGTGAAGTCCTCTTCTAGCCAGAACGAGTCTGTGGTTCTCTGACTTTTAGGTTAGATTAGCTGCTACAGAGCTGATAATTTTGCAGTTGAAAAGGTACTTAGTTCCTCAGAGGACGTATTTTAAAGTGGTTACTCCAAACTAGGGTGTTCACAACAGAACGCAGACTTACAAGCAGCTGTGAGCTCTCTACCTGCCCGCACGGCGGGGGTGGGGGGGGGGTG
>NW_010393210.1:0-17554 GCF_000710305.1 Buceros rhinoceros silvestris | reverse complement strand
ACAAGCAGCTGTGAGCTCTCTACCTGCCCGCACGGCGGGGATGGGTAGTGTAGAAGTTTTGCATCATGCTCTCAGATGGTGCTGTTTGGTTACAGTCACAGTGTTTAAGGGAGAAGAGGGAACAAAAACCCAGACAAACATCTATGTGCAGTTACTCAAAATTAGCTGCAAAAGCATTGTATCAGGTCACGCATGAAAGTTTTCTTAAGGTGCCCTCTGAAGCATGTGGTATTAGCTACTGCCTCAGGGAGGAAGATGCCCCGATGGGTGCAGTAACAGGTTTGGTGGTTCACAGCAGCATGTTTTTCCCCCCGTCAGAGATAAATTACACCTTTACACATTTATTATTATTATTATTATTGGAAAGGTATGAACATATCTGCATTTGATTTCCTCCTCTTTTGCATGCATACTGTTTACTTAAGAATATGCTTCTATCCGACATGGAAACTGCTATTTAAAAACAAGCATGGCCCTCACCTCTCTCATCCCCTCAGTGTAATTTCATTCTGTTAAGAGATCTGAGCTCTGCTGAAAACGAGAAGTTCTCAGTACCAGGGCACATACAAAACACTGGCACTGAAATGAGCCTCGATACAAAAACAGCTGTTAACCAAGTTTTAGTGCCCTGCAACTTATTTTATTGAGGAAATACTATCAGAATTTTTCAGGCAACTCTTTCCAGAGCCCAGTGAGAGTCAGAACAAAGAAACTCTCTTACCCCTCCGCACCTTCTTGGACAGCACTGAAAGCCCTGTTTTCCTTCGGATGGCATTTCTAAGCATAATGACTTTATCTGATGCTTTATCTGCTTCTTTGCTCTCCCCACCTGCATTTTACAGTTCTATGTGTGCCTGTTTGATTGTATCAGCATAAAGATACCGACGTCTCCAGCATGCAGCTTTAGATGTGTTCCTAGCATTGCTGATGTTGAGATCACTGAAACTGTGGAAGTCACAAGGGGTTTTTTAGAATAAGATCATGGTCACACTTCTTGGCTCTGCAAGACTGTGTCCAGCACATCATCCGTTGACACAAAGTAAGATAAATAAAAAAGCCCCACCACATACACAACAGCAGCAGCTACAGATCTGGCAGAGCTGCGCTTTGTCTCAAATGCAGCCAGTAGGCTAGAACCACAGCACTGACTGGATTCTTTCTCAGGTGACTGAAATACTCGAGCTCCTGAACACCAGGGATCAAGCAGGTCAGAAATCCAGACAGCACTTAGATTGTCAGCAGCACTACCAAGGCAAACAATACATGTCTGAGTGTCTGATTTTCTTAAAAAGCAAAATATAAATATATATCAGATATGTAACAGAAGCAGCATTTATTTTTCCAGTCAGAACCGGATGTTTTGAGCGGGTGTAAGCCAGTTACCTTTCAGGGTATTGTTCCTCTTTCCTCCATGGACAGAAATGCTGCTCTGCTAACTTCATAAGGAATTGTCCCTTCTTTTTCTCCCACTCCATCATATCCTTTGCTTAACACATCCTTCTCCACTTTTAGATAGCCCTCCTCTCTGGCTTCACACTATGACCCTGCTCATTACTGTTTGAAGGCAAATTGCCTTTCATTAGCTCTCTCCTCCCCAAACCCACACAACTGCCAGCAGCGCTGCATTAAAAGCTGTGTAGTCCAGCAGAACTAACAGAGCTCGGTTTTCCACTGCATTTCTGCATCGCAGTTGATTAAATTTTGAGCTGTAGCACAAGCACAGGTCATGACTTTTACAAGACTGTAAAAGGGATTTCACTGCAAAACAAGCTTCAGAGTGAAGTCTGCCATTCAGGCAGCAGAAACCAGTCTTCAGTGTAAGATTTCTGTGAGGAATCGAAAGAATCTATACACAATGGGCTTGCCCGCTGTAGCTTTCCATGCCTTATGCTCACAATGCAGGCTTCTATTAACATGATTTCTCCCTGCTTCTATAGAATTTTGTAAGAAATTGGTATCTTGGATCTCTGTCAAACTTTGTCGAAATGTGTTGCCAATCATCTCCTAAGTTAATAGTGAGGAAGCATATGCTCTGCCCCATTTCTAATTATATTGCACTACTACTTGCCTTCTAACTGTATTGGCAAACAAAGTATTCCAAAGCTGTTTACAAAATGCACCTGCATTTTGAGCAAATTATTAATCTTAGCTTTCTCTTAACTTTGTATGAAAAAGCCTTGCTAAGCAGTCAGCCTTCTGCATTTCAGTGATATTGAAGTGCTTGCCATCCTTCTCAGAATTCCTTGCACAACTATTTCATAGAACAGTGATGTGCACATTATAGACGGTGTGTTGTCGAAGATCCATAAGGAGTTTAATGTGTTAAGAGAAAACACGATCATTTAATATTTGCTTTTCGAAGTAAGACTGTCTTGAATCTCCTTTAAAAGCTTCAAAAGTCTTTGACCTTAGGTGAGTGTGGTAAGACAAGGACATTACTACAGGAAACTTTCAGATTCTGTGAATAATCTGTTATGCTTACACCTTGCATTTGGTTGGACTTTGCTAAATTTGAATTTCATGTAGTGTAAGGTTTAATATTTGCTTATTTGTTTTTACGCAAAACTCTGAAATGCTATTAAACAGGTTCAGCTGGGAAGAGGTCCTCACCAGAGTCACGGGAAATGTTCTTGACTACAGAAATTGACAATTTCACTCTCCACACAGTTTTATGCCAGAAATTGCACATTGCTATTTAAAAAAAAAGCTCCTATATTACCCGGCAACATATTAATCTTAAAATGAATGTGGACACACCCAATACTTACTGCAGCTGCAAGTGTTTATTGTAGCGCATTTACAATGTGTAAACATTCAGACAGAACATGTTCAGCGTCCTCCACCTTTGTGCACAGCACTATACATTGTCACACACAGCTACAGGAATGTTGCTCACAAATGCAAGTTATCTAAAATACGCCTTCCTTTGGTTTTCTATTGTGCTCCCGGAGTGACTAGACTATAGAAAATAAGGCATCCATTAAATGGTATCACAATCAACAAAGTATATAAACTAAGTTGTCAAAACTGAACTTTTATAAGATCTCATGTTTCAGCCAGCCACTGACAGTACCAGGTCATTAGGTTGGTAGGAAACATCCAGCTTTTAAAGCATAGAGATATATGACTCTCAGAGACATATCTTCTGTGTATTCAACTTAGTTTAGACTTCAGGTTTACAGACTTGTGTACCAGAGAAAGATTTCAAATAAAAAAATAGATATTTTGAAGGTGCTTTTGTCTGCCTTTCCCTTTAAGAATGTAAGGTCAGCACACTGCAAAGCCGAAGACTGTAACTGATCCTACCCAGTGCTGGATACAGGAGAACATCTCCATTTCTCCACTCAGCTCGCCCCCCAAACTTCAATTCTGGCCCAGCATACCCCTGGCCTCTCTGAGAAGAGACTGCCACTTCCATCAATGTAAGGGGTACTTACGTTGATAGAAATATTTCATTTGTGATCTCAGCTATATTTGAATGGCTTGTGCATCAATTCATTGTAATGCCTCCAGAAACAAATTACACCAAATTTCATAGTTTACTTTTACTACACTGCAGATAAACAAAAAGTGCTGAGGGCTCTAGAGTGAGCTTTCGTTCATCCAGTGATGAGTCAGCCCCAGGTAGATAATGCCTGCAGTACTGAGGGCTAGGAGGGTGTTCAAAGCTGCAGATGTCCAGCATTGTTTCTAGTTGTAGCTGAAAGTTTCTGCATTTCTAGTCTACTTGCACAGTCTAGCCAAGTCTCTGAACACAGCTTTTTAATGCCCTTTGCATTCTAGCACAATTTAACTTAAGGAAAGAAAATAGAACAAAGCTAGTAAATACCCAAACCCCTCAAACCCCTGAACTAGCAGTGAGAGTGCCTAATCAGAAAGACTGTGTGCTTGTCTTAAGATTCGCCACAGGCTTACACTGGTTTTCTACATTCAGGCTTTAGGTACAAAGCTTTCCAGCAGCTCCACTGTCCAGTTCTTGCAACGTGTGCTGCTTTAAAGCCTCCAGGATACACTCACGCAATCCATTAAATATGTTCATTGCACCCTGTACAGCAGAGGGAGAAAAAGTCGTCAGGTGCATGCATCAAAATAGTATTTTCATTGTACAGGGAGCCTTAAAAATGCACCTGAACTAATAACTACTAATTTTACATATGGTGGTTCATAGCAGTTTCTTATCAGCATAAAACGTTTTGAATATGTGAAAGAATTAAGAGAAGCCTTGTAGTCCTGTAGGACCATACGACTATTTAAGGAGCAGAGGCTATAGAACTGATAGCACAACTCCCTGCTCAAAATACTTACTTATTCCTGCATTTGTTTCTAAGTGAAACTTAGAAACAGGGCCACAATACAGAGCTAATGCAGCAATGTTCAGTATTTACAGCCAACTGCAAAGTCATCCCCAGGTCTAGCTTCCAGAGAAAGAAGCACACTATTTCAGATAAAAAAACCTAGTTTGTAACACTACCATGAGGCATGCACGTGGATCAAGACATCTGGCTCCAGCATAAAATCACTAAAGAGAAGGATATCTGTTTAGGAAACAAGGCGCTGAAACAAGGTACTTAAATGCCCCCAGCTCTGTTTTGAGTCCAGGGTGATGCTGGCTGCCCAATACTCCTGAAGAACAAGTTGCTTAAGAGTAACCAAGTTTTCCTTTCAAATGCTCTTCTAGAGTCCTGATCCCCACCTGACACTTAGCAGGAGAAGTATGACATCCCCACCCTGTGCTTCCTCACATTCTTCTTCACTGGGTTTCTTGCCTGGCCAAACTGAGAGGTGTGTGCCGAAAAGGAAATATTAACATGTCTGTGCCCTTTACCCAGGAGCAAGATGCCCTGCTCTGCTTCATCCCACATTTTCATCTCCAATGAGGCACTTGGTCAGAACAGCAGCTCTCCACTCTGGACTGTCACTGCAGGCTCTGTTGTCCCTGTGCTTTGAAATATGTCCCCATCTCCTCCCCCTCAGAAATACATTCTATCTGGCATATAACAATATAGCACAACAGAAAAGCCCAAGGAGCTGCAAATGCCTTTGATCTTTTTAATCAAGCTGCAAATACTTTAAGGCTTCCCCACCAAGGAATGCTTCAGCAAGCAGGACTCAGAGTTGCTGCCAGCCAGGTTAAATATAAACCACGTATCCTGCAATCACTTCTCCTGAAGAAACAAAACTTCAAATAACTGAAGGATTAAGTTCTCCATAGTGGAAGTTAGGCAATGCTTTTTCAAGTGCTGCAGTAGTATCTTAAACTGCATGCTGCCTTAAAACCTCGGCAAGCTGCTTTTTCCTCCTAAGTTTCCGGCACCTTACTACACAAGGTATCATTAAGAGGTGGGTAAGAAGCAGCTGCATGAGTTCAGCAAGTCCTGCCTATTGCACCGAGTACAGAAAATGTTAATGCTTGCAAATTGTATGTATGGGTCTCTCAAATTACTGTATATATTATCTAACCTTCTGTACTATTTTTCACATGTTAAGTGATTCTTAATTTAAAAGCTCTCTCCCCTCTCCTAAGGAGTTTGTTGGCCGCAAGCATTTCACTGAAGTGCTCCACTCTATAGCAGTAGAAATAGTTTGGGATTTTTGTGGGGTTTTTTCCCCCTCCACTCACAAAAACTTAAGTAGTCTTTATAAACAGTATACCAGGGACTTCCTGTGGTGTGTTGCTTTTGCATATACCTTAATGTATAATTTTAATATAGGTACATACCGTTAAAACAACAGAAGAGTGATGCAGAACTCTCCTCCTCCTCTAACCTGTACCTGCCAGAGTTTGGTAAGTCTTTGCACTGTGATATAAATCTCTGAAGTTCTGTCTCTGGAAAGCCATCTTGCTGGTAGTGCTAAAAATTGATAATTCGTTAAACCTTTCACAAGGCTAAAACATACAATAACCAAAATCCTCCCCAGACATTGCTCAGGCCCAAAATGAGAAGATTCACAGAACTGAACATGAAGTTCCTGCTTTTTAGTAGATACTTAGATTCCATTGGAGCAGGAAATCCGGCTTGTAAGAAAACTGAAGTAGGGAGGGATTAAAACCTCTTGACATCACTCTACATGCTCAAAAGTAGCCATCATATTTATTCTTTAAATTGGCATGCACTACAAGTCAAAATATCGAGGGAGATGAGAGCCTCGATAGCAGCAATCTTGCATTTTTATTCCAAACGAAGAGTCCCTGCTTACCTTGACAGTTTCATAGGTATCTGTAATGAGCGCAATGAAGAGACTGAGCACCATATAGATGAACAGACTGATGAAGGAGTAAAGGTAGATCCTACTGAATAACCAAACCAAGTAACTTTTCTGCTGCATTTTTGCAAAGGTGGCAAACATGTCGTCTCCATTGATCAACGAGAAAAGGCATTCAGAAACCGTGTTCAGAGAGCGGAACTACAGAGGAGGGAAGAGGACAAGGGTATCTGCCGCTGCTTTATTTGGATCCAAAGACTACACATAACACGAAGATACACAACTGATGACTGGCTGCCTTGGATCTCTAGGTTATGACAATGTGAAAACAGTAAAATGTTTGAGGAATGAGTAAAGATTGTCACCTCCTGTAAACATACACAGTCAATTAGATAAGCCAATTTCACTTTTATAAGGGATAAGGATAAGTCTCCAAAGCTCTAGTCTGACACCAGTGTTCTGCAAGATGAAAATTATTTCTCAAAATGCCTAACATGTGATGGGGAGTCATGACAGCTTCCACTCCTGACTCAAAGCTTTCACAACTTAAGGAAAGTCTGATTGAGTCACAGAAGTCATACTCCAAGCAGAGCAGCATCATGTTGAAGATGCAGCGGTCTGTCCTCTAGTGCCAAAAATGTGTCTAAAATTTCATTGAAAAAGCTTAGTGTATGCATATGCTTGTTACAGAGCTGCTAGACTTCTTTCAGCTTTTTTTTTTTTTTTTTTTTTTTTAGATTAAGGGAAGCCTTGACATGGAAACTCAGAATACAGCAGTAGTAATCTCTCATTTGTTTGGAATCCATTCTGTTCATGTTAAATATATTACCTTCACATGGTATGGTCCCAGTACAATCCATCCACAGAAACAATAGCCCAGGTAGATCATAGCAGCACAACAGCAGAATCTCATTACATTGGGTAATGCTGCTCGCAGCGTGAGGATGAGAAGCTGCACAAAGCAATGCAAACAGTTAGAATTCAACCAGGCATTTCTTCCAATTCTCCTATAGCAACAAACCATAAATATGGTTTAATAAATACCAACAGCACGAAGATCCCAGGAGATCCTTACATTATACTTCTGAAAGAAACCTAGGTAGCGAATCACTCCAAGCCACACAAGCATAGTGGATGTTCCCAGGAGTATGCTACAGACATCGTAACTTGTCAGACTCTAAAAAAAAGAAAATAAAAAAGAAAGAAAATAAATAAATTGCAACTCTCATTACCTCAAAGACCTGTTAAGAAACATTGTTTTCATTGGCAATCTCTCACATTAAAAACTAGTTTGGGACAATACGCATTAGAGAGCAGGAGTCCCACCGAAGAGCACTATTTGAAAGGGCACTTTCAGATATAACTCCTTTCACGTGCCTTTACATACATACGGCTGTTCGTAAAACAGGTTCTGACAGGAGTAGCTTCATTTGCAAGGCCAAGAGTGCAGCTGCACTGCAGGTGCAGAGACACCCCCTCTGTACTTGGCTCACCAAGCCTGCGGAGTGGCACTGCAAACATTTATATGCTGCCTCCAGACCTGCGGCAACTGCTTCTGGAATCTGCATTGACAGCTTCCCCAGAGCAGCTTGGGATCTCTCCACTGCACCCTGACAGAGAGTGTAGACATGACTTTGGAACCACAGAGCAAAGAAGGTTCTCCCAGCATGCAGGCAAAAAGGGTTTTAAAAAACAGTGTCATTTGTCAGCAGAGAGCTTGGATAAATAAGAAGGAGGATCTTGTTATGTAGCTGAGAACTGTGAGGTGTAGAAAGTTATCAAGGAAAAGACTAATTAGCTTCTAATTAATTCTAACTGGAATTTCATTTATATTTTATCAGTATTTCACTGCTTTTTTTCCACCTATACATACTGGCCCATTTTCGTCTAAGTTAGCATATACCCTGTTCCCTGAACTGCAGCTCTACTCTGAAATGGATCACTTCCTGAATAAGAAGTTGTTACTATTTTCTGGTTTTATTCCTCTAAGGGTTGGCTAATCTTTTATGTTAGCATAATTCATTTACATCCTGACAAAACACAAATTTAGTCTGCTTTAATGTGAACTTGTAATTCAGACGTTAACTTTCACACAGTAACATGGAACAAGATCTTGTTATTACGGTCCACAAGGCATGCAAAATGAAGTGGAATGTACCTGTAAGGAAAAGCTTTAGTGAAACACTCTTAGAAAAGATATATATATAAATAGATGTATTTATATATATAAGATACTGGAATCCCAAATGCAAGATCTTACTCGACTTGTTCTTGTCTTCACTTCTCCCAAAGCAGGATTGAGTTCTCTCTTCTCTTAGCCAACTTCCTTACAGCTTTTTGTACTCCTAAGAATTGCATTTATACTAAGGTACGGTAAGGCAATATGTACAGGGCTTCAAGCTGTCACCAGATGGATTTCAGACCCATCCTTTCATCACTACTGTCCAAAGTCTGTTGTGTTGCAATGTCACACTTCAAAGTCTGTTACAGATTTGGTGAAGAACAACATTATCTGAATATTAGAGTGCTTCAGGATAGCATATGGTGATAATTTTTCTTCCCTAAGTCTGGCTGCACATAATATGGTTTTTAAACTTTTTTTTTTCCCCTTTATCAGGCTTATTTTTGAAATTAAAGGCCTAGAACCTGCCTGTAGCTGACAGTTATGTATGTGCTGGAAACCAGAAGCTGGGAAAGCAGCGAAGTCATGTTTAAGGAGAGAGTGTTTGTGCTAGTTAAACACTTGTTAAATGGGGAACCGAAAGTTAAATGCTAAATCTAAAAAAAAAAACCCCAAAACCAAACATGAAATAAGGAAATGTAAGTGGTCCTAAATGGGGAAGAGAGGAAGTCAACAGTCAAACTTTCAGAGGTGAAGTTTGTTTTATTTCTTGGAGTCACAAAGGAGCAAAGATAATTAGAACTATAATATCTAGTGATGTTTGGAGTTTTTAAAATCTCACAACTGGAAACAACACATCTCAGTTAGAAATCCAAAGGACAGATTTTTTAAATTTCATGCCTCTCAGAATCATATATAGCTAGCCTAAAGTCCTCTGAGAGGTTTAAAACTAGCGGGGACAGAAAAAATCAGGTTCGCTTCCACCTGACAGTGTAAAAACTTACCTTGGCTTGTATCTCCATCTTCAGAGTTGATCCAACAATAGTTAAGACATCACTAACCATAATCAGGATGTACCATCCGTTGACAAATTCCATTTGATCACTGAAAGATACTTCTTTCTTATAATAATACAGGAAAAAGCTTACAAATTCCTAGGGGAAAGGACGAAAGAAAAAAGTTAATCAGATTTTAAACAAGACATGAAGACTTTCCAAGGAAAGAGTTATACCCACCCTCTGGAGCTGAATTCCTTTAACCACTGATCGTGTGCAAAGGATCAATGAGGTCAGACAAGTCAATACAACAAAAGCATCGAAGATCATCATATAATGAGTGTTCTTCTGGACTGCAAGAACAAAAATGTGCATATTTATAATCAGATGCATTTCATCGTGTTGACCATCCTGACTATTGAAGTAATAATCAAGTTTTGATGTTAATTGTTTATAAAACTGAGTTAAGAAAAATCTTAGCATTTTTCCCACAAAAGTTTATGTCATATTTTCATGAGAGACACAAGTGCATCTGCACTACTGATACTACTTCAGTTAACTTAGGAAGGTTGATACCACATCAAAAATACACCAGAGCATAAACACTTCTTACAGACCTGCAGAATTAGAGGTGGGAGTTGTGCATTTTACAAGCACTGGAATGGCCTTTGGAGTGTCAGAACTTAAAAAAACCCCCCTCAAAACAACCAAAACCAACAAAACAAGCCCACTACAGTACAATATCTTCTCTTCCAGGCAGTATCTGACTATCGGATAGGTTTTCTGTCCTAGAGCAGTGCAGCTAATTTGCACTGCTGCTCACTAGCCAAGTCCAACGTTGAGCTAGACATGACTTCTCCATCTCTTATGTTACTAAGATCCACACTATTGATCAATGAAGGTAAAATTTTGCACCAAATGTACCACTAGACATGGTTTTGGGTTTTATACCTATCATGTAGCTGAAACTAGATGAGACAGTATAAAACTTAGAGGTTTAATGCTAAAACAGTGATTGAAGGAAAAAAAAAGAAACAAATTAATGCTACATTTGCAAAAAGATGCAGCAATTCTCCAAAATGGGATAATGAAGTTCTAGTCGACTTCACAAACTGCTCTACTCAGAAGCAACCCACCTTATTCTTGCTTATACCAAAGTCACTCACACATGTACTGTTGCAATTTAAGGTGGTTTGGCAGTGTAGTCCAGAACAGCAACAACTTGTTATTGTCCAATTGCAATCGTTACCTTTGCGTTTTTCCTTGGCTTTCAGAAAACAACACAGGGTACTCCAGGAGATTATTTTTGAAAACTGTTATAGAGGTGATCTATATCGATATCCAATGTGGATTATTACAGAAGCCTGCTATCAAAACCTCTCTGTAGGCTGCAGCAGCAGTCCGTCAGCAGTAGCGTGCCATCTGGTGTGCATTTATAACAACGCAGCTAGCAAAGCTAGTTGAGGAAGAGTGTTCAGTGGAACATGCGTTGTGCATAAGCCGTACTCTGTTTTGTACTCTGTGATGCATTTCATTAAGTTCCCCAACATTAATTCCAATCTGGATCTTTAATAAAAAAAAGTCTCTTTTTTCACTAGTGGCTCAGCAAAGGGGAAAGTGGCAAAATAGAAAAAAAATGGACTCGATGCATCCTATTACTCACTTCAGAAAAAAGAAAAGTGGAATAAACAGTCCTGGAATGCTTTTGACTTTCAAAGAGAATTTTCTCTAATCAAAAAAGATCTCAGACAATGTTTTGAACAGAGCCAATAGCTGCCAACAAAGGGTGATCTTGTGAGGAACTGTTTAGGACAGATTATTTAATCATGCTGCGCCGCTCAGTTACACCCTAATACACGCTAAACAACACTAAAACAGCAGTAAGAAGTGTTTCTTGCCATTCCACTCTAGCGAGCCTTAGCAACAGTGCTTCCTTATCTTTCCTGGTGCTAAGTCCTGAAATAAGAGTGAATCAGTTTCAACTTTCCACCGCTATCATGTGTCGCTCTGTTGCCTAGAGCAGAAGAACAGTTCACAGCCCTACCTTAAGCAAAGAGTAGTGCAAGTTCAGTAGCCAAAGGTGGATGGATGCACAGCATGGTGTGGAAATATTTTGGTTTGACCATATCAGTCATGCATGGTTTGGAAAGTACCAAACTTTCCAAAAGTTGAGTAACTAAGGAAAGTACTGGTGTGTCTGGGTTCTCAGAATTTCATATCAGAGGCCGAAGAAAAATTCTAGCACATGCACTAGAGCATGTATGCCATTAGTGCCTCATCTTCTCATAAAAGAAAAGGTTAACACTGGGCTACTGTGGCAATAGTTCAGCATGAAAATTTGAATACATTTATGTCACTTACTTGATCCAGAAACATGCCAGTCTTTACATTCCTTGATCGCTATGTCGTTGTTTAGACTTATTTTAATTCTTCCACTATGTGCTTTATTATCAAACACTATCTGTATCAACAGCAACAAAAAAGAGAGCACATCTTTTTAAAGTTAAGCCATTACGTATACAGCACATTGTGTTTTTAAGCTTGCGTAATGATTCAGAATAATTCTCGTAGGGGAGAAGTTACAAAACGTGTTTAGGCTTAAGGTAACCCCAGCATATTCAAATAAATGCTATCAAAGTGAAAGACAAATCTGGCGAACCATGTATTCGCCACAGATTGCTTGATCAACTACATACTAGGTGAACTTCTTTTGAACTGCAGCCTCATTCCTCTGTGATCTGAAAACAACCTTTCCTAGAAGCATCTCTCTAAAGAAAAGAGGTTTATACTTTCACGACTTTTCAGACAGATTAGAGCACAAAAGGCTGTAAGCCAAGCAGGTGCTTCAGGACCACATTACAAGAACTCAAAGCTTAACCTCCCACAGTCACGACTGGCAGTTATTTACAAGGTACACTAAGCCATGACAGAGTAATCTAGACACCACTGGGGACCAGTCAATGGTGCCCAGCACTCTTCAGAAAACGTCTGCATTGACTGTGCATGGGAAAAGAGCAAGAAGGGTTTCTTGTTTTGAACAGAAAGACACGTGGCCGGCTTCCGCATACCCTCAGAGGGAAATCGTAACAGTCAGGGAGCTCATGGTGACGAACAGTCTGTAGATTGATTGCCTTCAGATTGAACATGAGCTGCACCGTCACCAGTCTGCAAAAGAGCTTTGTATTAGCTTTTCATGGGGAAAATGCACAAATACCCTAATGCAGGAGGCACCAATTCCTCCTCACCTGTGGAAATCCAGAGTGAAATTCAAATTGTGCTTTCCCACTGTTGTGTTGTCTAACGGTGTCATTGGCTCAATGTACAAGCAGTCTGCAATGGATAAGTATTCATAACAATATCTCATGCGTTATCATGTTCTTTAACTGTGATCTGCCCTTCCTGCTCCCGAGGATGTGAAGAGCTGTTGACTACACCAGGCAAGACAGCACGCTCAAGTGAGGAGTCATGTGGAAAGCTGGCTAACAAATATATTAGCTTCCCTGAACCAGCCAAGTTATTAATCATGAATTCATAGAGAAGACTCCTGAACATAGCTCGAAATACTTGTATTAGATGGTCATCAGTGCAAACAGCTCATCGTTTGTTTTGTGGCTACAGGCATAAAGCACTGTTACCTTGTAGGTAAGGACTAAGAGGTTAGGTACACAGTAGATTTCTTGCCAGTTTTGGCTGGTAGTAGTTCAATACAGATAATTTGATAGGACTCTACAATACTGGATGTTTATAAAAATTCATCATAAATGTGGGGTCCTAAAGAACTGATACAACAGATTAGGTTCATTACCAGTCACAATCTCTGGGTCTATATCAAAGGTGTCATTTCCAGGACAGATGGTTCCTCGCTTGTAGAACTGCTGACAGACAGCCAGAGCTGTCTCTTCTGCTCCCCTCTTCTCATAAGCATGGTTTCCAACAGAGATGTTGGGCAGCTGTAAGTACTAAACAAACAGAACAAACAGACAAGCCAACTTAGACAGCACCAAAACTGTTAAGTCTCTGAAAAAACCAACCCAGAAGTGTTTGGATCTATGCCATAACCCATCTTTTTTATTTAAAAGGTAACATGAAGAACTTGTAAACCTACACCACACTACAGCCAAGTCCTCGAATAGTTTGTTGTTCTTGACAAAAAAAGTAAGTGCAGGATTTGGATGTAAATACCTTTTTGCTTATTATTGTCTTCTCTCTACAATCCTTACTAGAAAGCCTAATTTGTTTCTTTGCAAAGAACTCTGGCTCAAATCCAAGGCCTGCAGAATTAGAATATTGATTAGCTTTAGGGATGTTGCCACAAGTACAATCTCTGGCAATGACAGAAAACCTGAACAAGTCAATATTCTCGTCTTAAGCAACTGGCACAGAAGTTCAATTTCAGATGCCATCAGGGAAGGCGGAAGAAGAAAAGGTGCACAAGTAAAGAGCATATGTATTACGTACATTGCAGTGACAAACCTACCTGGTTTATTGCAAAGAATATCTGGTCGTAGACATCTGTTTGTGTGTATACAGCATAGGTATCATCCATTCTGTCCATGTATCCTTTCAAGAAGAGATGTTTGAATGCAACAGTGTTTTCCTCTTTGAAGGCAACCACCATTTGATTGCTCAATCCAAAAACCACCAGCTGAAAAAGACATATTTCATGTCCAAAGACAAGTTTGGCTTCTGGATTAACATGGGAACCCTGTCCTGCAAACAGCCACTCCTTCATCACACTGCTAGACACGGCACCTCCACGCAGGCTACTGCATTTCACAGCTGGTCAAAAGAAAGTTTCACTTCAGGAAATGATGGGTTTCAAGAACATTGCTTTAACATTTTTACCAGCATCTTGGCCAAGGACTCGCATTTTTACAAACAAAAGGGTGTCATCTCAAATTCAAGCTACCCATATACTGTTACACGTGCTTTGTTAGTTCAGCTTGACATTAATACACTTGCCTTGGGGAACATCAGCGTACCTCTGCCAAAAAAGGCAGGACGAGACTTAATCAGATCCCGCGTTGAATCCTTACTCCAGTGGAGTAAAAGCAAGTTGAGGACAACTCAGAAAAACAAACACCCCTCCCTCAGGTTTGGATGAAAGGTGTTTTGAGAACAACCGATCAAAACTGTGCTTGTAACAGGATAACCTCTGAAGCTGTTAAAAAAAATATTGCAACTGTTCATGGAAAGTTAGCATAAAGCGCTGCTAGTTACCACTGAGGCTGGAAAAGGTTTCTAGAAGAATGTGACGCGGTGTTTGTGGAAGCTCACAGTTAATGACTATTGTTTCAAATCTAGTGCCAGGAGCGTTGTGAAGAAATTCATCAGAGATAAGTCTGAATCAGTAGTCTAGAGATTTGTTTTATGGCCACAATGCAAACTGGATATGTAGGTTTTGATAAGGATAACTCAGTTACAGAGATACTAAAATGCTTTGTGGGCAAGTTCAGCGTGCCTGGAGTACACCAGCAAATCAACAGTGCTAAGATTGAATTACCTGCTGGCAGGTTTTCTCTGAGATGGCTAAATCAGCACTAGTTTCTTTCTTATTTAGCTTCTTCCACCGTCAGATTTTATTTTTAATTGCAAAATAGAGCACTTGACAATAAGGGGATGATGATACCTTGCAAACTAGAGCAGTAAAGGATACAAACACATTCCAGATGTATAGCAAAAAAATTATTATTCCTGCAGTTAATCCCATCATTCATGGGATGGAATGGAAAATACTGGAAATATTGGAAAATATTCTTCTCCATACTTGTATTGTCATAGCCCTGACACCACCATAAATGCAAATCATGTGCAGGCAACTCTGAAGGATCATCATCTGACACATTAGGAAGATTTTAAGAAAGACCTTCTTCCTCCTTAGCCACATAACTTTGAGACAAACATTTGTGTTTTATGCAGCAGATAAGTGTGTTGTATGAAATCTGCAGTGCAAGGCTGGGTGAGAGGAAGAGTGGGGCAAAGTTTCTGGTTTTCTTTCAGTACAAGAGTCTGTATACCATATACAAGGCATAAGCAAACACTATGAAAAAGCTACCAATTTCAGTTCTTATCACTGTGATATGGACACACAAGCAACTGTTCCTTCCCTCAAACACAAACACACTCAGAGTGAAGAATGTACTGGGGGGAACAGACGTGTAAGGATGCCATCCTCTGGGGGGGAAAAGGAGAAAGAAAACAAAAAAAGTAAAGTAAAAAGTCAAGTAGAGCCCTTAAACGTGGTTCCTTTCATCTCCGCTCTTAGGAAACCTGTCTTTCAGTCAACGGCTTTAAGAGAAAATCATGCCATCTGAGATCTAAGCTACGCACATGCAGCTAAGATAGTTTTGCAGTCTATCCTTTCCCTGTCTCTGCACCACAACAAGAATAGCATTTATCACCTGCACTCCTTATTTGAATGCCCATGGGCTAAGAAGAGAACCTGCTTCCTCAGTTACTCACCTGAATAGTAACCATGGCTATTTTGAGTAGCTGAATCCCAAGTTTCCAAGGTTTCCTGCCCCGGGCCCAGAATTTCTCACATGGGTTCATGAAGAAGAATTTCAACTTCCTTCTAAGCTGATCTTCCAAAAGCCCCTCCTGTGATACTGACAGGTGTCGTTTGTAGCTGCAAAGATTTTCTTCATCTCCAGCACTGCAGCTGCTCACAGCCACTTCAGGATTTTCCATTTCTGAAATGAAAAGAAGTCCATGACAGCTGGAAAACATGCAAGCGTGAATACAGTAGCATCAGATCAGTCTGCACTGACAAGGTGGACTCCAGGGGTGTTTACCTTCTGTGAAAGGTACTCGCATATTATACTGACCTTCCTCGTAATATTGCACAAGTTCTACAGAACCCAAGCAAAAGTTCGGGCAAGCTCTTAAATTTGCAGGTAGGCTGGCAGGACATTTATTTAATAGTGGAATTTCTGTCCCTTTGGAATTATGGAATTACTTACTGAAAAATTCTCCTCTCTCACTTACCAACAACATCATATATGCAAGACCTCCTGACTCATGTCCTTCTGTATCTAGAAGAGTACCAAAAGCCTCCCGTGAGGGTTCACTCTTCTGGAAAACTTATCTACTTCTGTAGCTAGTATTTTCCCCTGCTGTCAGCCTGCTGTCCAGTCCTTGAAAGAAATGGAATTTTCAAGACAGACTGCATTTTTTTTTACAAGTTAGTGTTAGCATCATTCACTCTTGGAAATGGAGACCCAGCTGGATCAATTGCAACTCAGGTAAATTACCTGAGCGCATTAACTTGTCATTTAGCAAGATTATATCTACTTCTTCAGCCATAAAAGACTGAATGCAAATCAATGGTGATCATGAAACAGTTAAAAAGACCAAAAGATAATTGTATTCAAGTACTGTGATTAGCCAAAGAGGCTCACATTTTAGATGAGCATGGGGGGAAAGATGAGAAGAGCACATGGTTTGAGACGTTACTCTCTATAGTATTCATCACGTTAGATATTAATCTGCTACTAACTTCACTGAGTCCCAAACATTTTACAAACGCTTTACAAAGTACTTAAGAGGTAACCAGGAATATTTATTTCATACAAAAGATTGTTGACGTTAAGAACAGAGGAGACAGTCTAGGCTATGAAAAAATTTACAGATGTGGCATATTAGACAAATTAATTTGCATATGAAAAGTTTTTTATATAACTTAAAGTAAAAACCACCTCCAGTATTAAGCTTTTAAAATGCTTAGTTCACATCCACTCTTCCCGAGCAGCCACTGCACGCACCAGAACACAAGGCTGTTTTCTGCTACAATTCGAAACCTTCAATTTCCTCAGCTGACAAGAGAGAGAAAGGAAAGTTTTGAATCAGCAGTTTAACACTAAGAATACATCCGTAAATAGGCTTTAAAAAAAAATTCATCTCCTGTTTTATCAGCTCTCCATTGTCCTGCGGTATGCAGTGCACCACAATTTCCACTCATCCTTAGAGCTGATCAGTCATGTCTAAGTTAAGCCCTACTCTGATACTGCAATAGTCCTGTCAATGTATGCGCTTGATTGAAAACAACAAAACAAAACAAACGAAAACTTCTTGACCTCACGGTACTGGCTTGAGAAGACGTTCCAGGCAAACCCAACTCGCTGGAAGCATTTTCTCACGAACCTGCGCACAGCCAGCGTGGCTCCACAGCTGGGGGAGGGAGTCGCAGCAGGCAGCCCCCGCACCCCGCACACCCCGTCCGCAGCACGGCCCC
>NW_010393209.1:573-895 GCF_000710305.1 Buceros rhinoceros silvestris | reverse complement strand
TAGAGGGAATCGAAGGGGCGACTTGCCCGCCCCGCGTGTCTCCAGCTCCAGGCGTGCCCCCGGGAGGCTGCGGCAGAGGCTGAGCCAAAAAATTCCCCCTCGCGCCTCCGGTTCAGCTGCTGAAATAACTTTTCTTTCTTCGTTTACCTTCCCTTGAGCCCCGGGAGGGAGGTGGGGAGTGGGAGTTCAACCCCAGGGAGCGACGCCTTGGGGCGGGGAACCGTCTGGCACAGCCCTGGCGGGGGAACCAGGGACCCCACCGAGGAGCTGCCGTACATCCAGGTTCTCCTCGGGGCCTGGGGGATGCCGAGGGTCTTCTCCC
>NW_010393209.1:0-262 GCF_000710305.1 Buceros rhinoceros silvestris | reverse complement strand
GCCCCCCAGACCTGACCCCCCTGCTCTGTGGTTTCTCCCCGCCGCGTCGCCGGCCCCGCCGGCGGGTTCCTCCAGGACGGGGCTTTTCACCCCGGACTTGGCATTCGAGGCCATTGTGAAAAAGCAGGTGGTGAAGCTGAAAGAGCCCTGTCTGAAGTGTGTCGACCTCGTTATTCAGGAGCTAATCAATACCGTTAGACAGTGTACCAGTAAGGTATCGAACCGGCCAGCCCTCCCTCCCAGTAAGGAGCCGGAGCCGCGC
>NW_010393208.1:6707-8548 GCF_000710305.1 Buceros rhinoceros silvestris | reverse complement strand
AAGGAAGAGATCAGCTATAAATCTCGTGGCCGCGGAGAGCTCCCCACCTCGCGCGCACAAACCCAACCTATCAGGCCGTGCCACACGCTGCTGCGGTTTTACAGTGTTGGATGGAGCGCCGGAAGGTGGAGAGGAAAGCAATTCGACGCGGGGCCACCGCGGCTGGGCCAGACGCCCCCCGATCCGCCGCTGGTGTGGGGTTGGCCCAGTTCACTGCCCCTTCTCCTCAGGGTGCTGCGGGGGAGCCCGGTCACAGCCGGCCGAGGGTTCACTTCCTCCGTTCTTTCGTGGCACGTGGGTTATCTTGCTGATTTATCTTTTTGGATGTATCGCTGCTCCCGACGTAGTTTGCAGCATCTTGGGGAGATGTGCTGAGCACCGGGGCCGGGAAGCGCCGCGAGCCCCTGTTTCTCCCTTTCCCCGAGACGGGCAGACATCAGGGCCTTTCCCACGTGTTCTCCGTCGTTTCAAACCCGAACCCCGTGGCTTTTCCCCGCCTCGAGATGGTTTCCGTGGCAAACCGAGGAGCTGCGCTCGTCCCCGCAGACCATCCGCCCGTGGAGAGGCTGCTTTCGCCGGGGCGCGTCCGTGCTGCGCGAGCTAGAGCCGAAGCGCTTATCTGGGTCATTTGACAGAGAGAGGGGGGTTAATTAATTTTTTTCCCCTTTAAAGGCCTTTTCGCTGAAATTCGGGCTTTGACGCATGCGTTGGGGTCGGGGTCTTGGTTCCAGGGGCTCTGATGGCCTGGTTTGCCTGTGCTCAGTTGAGGTGGAGGATGAAGCTCCGGGGACCTGCGGCCGCACGGCGCTTCATGTTTTCCAGCTTTTCTGGTTAAAGCTGGAAGCAAATGGATTTAAAGTCAAGTTCAGGTCCAGACGGAGCCGCAGACCTGGGGGCTGTGCTGGCGCCTTCCAGCTCTCCGGAGCACTTGAGACTGGTGGTGCTTTTCTTTCCCCCTTCCAGAGCATCGCAGCTAAGCACGAGCTTGCCCGCTCTGCCCAGTCCTCCAGCTGAACTGGGAACGGGCTTTCGGACACTGCCAAAGTGGTTCGATGAGGAATCACCACCTGGGTTGACTGGGCAGAGGATGGAACCGTGGCGGCAGTGCCTGGACGTGGCTCTGCTTTGCTGGGGCTGCAGAGGAGCCACCTCGGGCTGGGCAGGGGAGCTGGGGGGGTTTTCATCCTTGCCCTTTGCTCTCTCCCCTTCGGATGCCCAAAATCTGACAGGATGCCATTAGGATTTGGGATGTTTCATGGAATCAAGGAAAACTGAAGTTGTTTCAGGGTATTTTTGTTGTTTTTCCCCATGTAACTGGAGCAACGAGCTCTGGGTAACGAACACAAGCACAAGCTTCTCCCCTGGGTTTGTTTGAACAACTCGAGGTGCTTCTTTTAGCAAAACAAAGAGTGTTTTGGGGCCAGCTCGGCGCCATTTGCTGGTGAACCAGAGCGGAGGATCATTCCAGGTCAGAGGGTTTGAGGGGTCTCAAGTGCCCCATGACGTGAGCAGATCTCAGGAAGCTCGTCCCGCTCTGTGTGGGTAGCGGGTCGGGTACGAGGCTGCGGCACCGGCCTTTCTTCTCCGGGATTTTCATGTGAACATCGCTGGGATTGTGGGCAGGGAACAGCCTTGGCGATGTCTCGGGTTAAGGCTCCACTTCCCGTCACTATGTTGCCGCGCTGCCCCTCGGACATGGAATATTCTCCAGTTATTTGTGATCCCGGCATCCAGAATACGCCCGAAATCCTTCGTAAGGCCAGCGCTGGAATCCGGCGGGTGCAACGAGAGGCGCTTCCAAGCCTCCTCTCTAAAATTAGACCCCAGACCGATGCAGAGGA
>NW_010393208.1:3906-6596 GCF_000710305.1 Buceros rhinoceros silvestris | reverse complement strand
ATGCAGAGGAGGCTATAAAGAGCTTCGGGGGGCTGGTTTGTTTTTTTTTTCTGTGGAGCCTCGACACGATCGTTGCCCGTCGGTCCTGCGAGGCCGCATCCATTTTGTTTCATCCCTGATCCAAGGTTTGGGCTTCCCGGCGGCGGCAGCAGGTATTTCCAGGTGGGTGGTGCCAGCCCTGGCGGAGCCGCGCACGTGCCGGGATGGCTTCCAGGCTTTCCCTGGGTGGAGGGTGCTACCACTCCGGTTCCAGGGTATATTTTGGGGCTGAATTGTCTGATTTTGGAGTTCTGATGGTAGATCAGAGGCGGCCCTCTGTGCTGGATGGTGCAGATAATCAAATTGCTGGTGGCCACGTGCCCTTGGGTTCGACAGAAGAGTTAAAAATGCCTCAAACCCCAAACCGTAGGGTCGGTGCTGCGGCTCTGTGCCCCACTGCCACTGGAGATGGGCTTCTGGGCGCGTTGCTGGGCAGCCTGAAGCCCTACAGATTTTCACCGAATCTCAGAAAACGAATGCAAGAACCTCATTTCTCTGGGGTTAGACCGAGACGAAGCTCGTCTCAGGAGGAGGAGCCTCTGCTTCCTGCCTGTGTTCCACCTCCTGGACCTGCAGCTTTGGACTCGGCCCTGTCCCTGCCTGGGGCAGAGCAGCTCTGGGCTTCGATATGTGAAGACGAAGCGATTCAATATGCCTCTGGGTCAGCAGTGGGGGCCAGGAACAGGCTCTTCATCACCAAACCCTTCTGCACGCAGCGTCTCGAAGCATTGCTCTTGCTGCCGTTTTGGTGAGATCGTGGGTTGGGATCAGCCTTTTTTTCCCTCTTCTGCCGAGCCCCGACACCTTTTGGTCGCAGCCCGCGAGGAAACAGATGGAAGTCCGTTGCTTTGAGCTCCCAGTGAGGAGGGAGGATGCATCCTCCTGGAATTGGTCTCAGTCGACCTCTTTTTTCCCCAAACTGTTTGCTTTGGGGTTCCCCACTCTCCTCCTGTCCCTGCAAGGAGCTTCCACAACTTGCCAAGCAAACGGGGAGCTGCGGTGGGGGATGGATGACCTGGGACCCTCCTGCCGACAAGGGCTTCGCTGCCGACAAGTCCCCGTTTACCACTTCCATGTCTGTCTAGTTTTTTTTCCCCCACCGCGGTTTGTAGGAGAAGGAAGATAATTGACTTTAATGAATTATAAAAGTTGTTTCACTGCAGTGGGTCTTCGTTTCTCCTTTTGTCTGCAGCGGAGTCGCTGTCGGAGCAGAATAAAATTCACTTAGTCCTAGAAAAGACAAAAGAGCCAAAACTCTACACCGCCGAGCGGAGCTGAGGGAGGGTGATCTCGAAGGCCCCATGTGCTTCCCCAACCCTCATGGGGTGGTTTGTGATGGGGAGTTTTGAATTTAAACGCTTTGCCGTTGAAAAACGGTTCTTTTGGGTCCCTATGGTTTTGTTTTCCCACTCAGAACTCGCGTATCCAGAAACAAATGGTATAAAGTCAAGGGAACCCAGCGGCATCTGCACAAACATCTGCAGGTGCCGTCTCTCTGTCCACACGCCAGCAACTGCCCCCGGTTAGCGAGGGACTGGGGAAACCTGGGCCTCAGCTGAGCTGCTCCCAGTTTGAAACTACCCTTTGGTTGGTGGTTTCTAGCGATTACCTGGAGTGGGTGACTGATGTGCAGGTGGAGATGCCGCTCGCATCACCGGAGCGAAGCTGTTCGCTCCGCGGCACCCTCGTCACCAGCCTGGAGATGCTGCTGGAGATTTGGGGTCTTGAAAGGAGGCTCGGGAGGCTTCTGGCTCTGACAACTCTCTGACAGGAGCTTGGAGTGAGGAGGGGTCACTCTCTTCTCCCCAGGACGAGAGGAACCAGCCTCCAGCTGCCCCAGGGGAGGTTGAGGTTGTCCCTGAGGAGCCATTTCTGTCCTGTTGGGGTTGTCCCGGCCTGTCGCAGGCTGCCCAGGGCAGTGGTGGAGTCCCCGTCCCTGGAGGGGTTTCCCAGGCGTGTGGAGGTGGCGCTGAGGGTCAGGGGGACCTGGCCGTGCTGGGGGACACTGGGGTTTGATGAGCTCAAAGGGCTTTTCCCACCCCAGTGGTTCAGTGGTTCGGTGAAGTGCTGTTAAGTGTGAGCGAGGGGAGCGAGCCTTGGCGGAAACCACCAAACTCAAAGGAGATCCGTGAAAGGACCAGTCCGGTTGTGTCGCATTTTGGGGAGAATTGATTGTGTCAGAGGGCTGAACCCCAGAGCGGGACTGAATGTAGGTTGTGGGGTTTCACCGGTCCGACCTGTCCCGTAGGAAATGACATAACGGAGTTAGTGTGAAGAGTGCTGGTGATCTCCTGGTGGATGTTGTTCTGCGTCATCCGAGTCTGCTGGTGGAAGCTTGTTGACCACCTCCTTCGCGCTGAGATTAGGAGGCTCTGAAGTCTTGTGGAATTTATTCAGTTATTGTGGAATCATCTCCCCAGGGAGGCGGTGGAGTCCCCATCATCGGGCAAGGTTTAGGCCAGCTCGTCTAGACTGGACTTTTGCCAGGACGAGTTGGACCAGGTGATCCCTGAGGTCGCTTCCAACCTGGGCTTCTGTGGTTCTCTTCTTGAATGGAGAATTTAAAATAAATTCCTTCCTCCCCTCACGGAATCGTCCTCCAGCTTCACCAGAACACTTCTCGAAGCCCTCGTGGCTGGGCTCACCTTGGC
>NW_010393208.1:2236-3833 GCF_000710305.1 Buceros rhinoceros silvestris | reverse complement strand
TCACCAGAACACTTCTCGAAGCCCTCGTGGCTGGTCTCACGTTGCCGCCACCACCAGCCGCCTTTTGCTGGATGTCAAGTTTGAAATCCCGCAGCAGTTTTGCGATTAAATCTTCTCCTCCCCAACGACTGTCGCAGCATTGTCAGCTCTTTGAATTGTGGACTTCTGTCCTGATGTTACAGACCAGGTTTGTGGTGGACTTGGCCTCCCTGCCATCTTCCCATGGATGCTGGGACCCTGATGGGCTCAGCCCAGACCTTCAAACCCAGCCTCTGCTCTTCACCTCTCCCACCCTCCTGCGTGGTTCAACGTGATGGACTCGCCGCCTGTCCCAGGGTCAGGACCCAGTTCTGTTGTTTAATTTGGGGTTGTGGCACCATCAGGGTTTCCTGGGCCGCTGCTCGGTGGTCCAGGCTCACCCTGCTCTTCCTCGGGTACCAGCTCCCTTCATCCTGACTCGATCATTCAAACCTTCCCAAGATTTAATCCCAATAAATTACCTCCAGGCGATCGCATCCGACTTTTCTGGTGGGCTGCCTCTCCCTCGCCCCATTCCCTGGGCCAAACGCGGAGGTTGGCCGCCCCGCAGGCCCTCGCCTCCCGTCCTTTGTGCGCTCTGTATGAGCATCGCCCTAAAAGCTGAGAAGGAGGGAACTTGGGGGCTAATGACCCAGCAGAGTCGGGAACGGGGAGAGATTTCTCTGCTGTGGATCTCCTGCAGGTGATGAATCGGGTTCGGGAAAGGGCCGCATAAAAGCAGCTATTGTCAGCGCTTCTGCAGACGTCGTCAAAGGCCTTTTCATACTGGAAATAGAAGCACCCAGAGGATGGGTCCTCATGAAAGGACCCGAAAATTCAATTAAACGAACAGTCCAGTGATGTTTTACCAATACCTTCCCCCGTCCTGGCCATGAAGATCTTTCAGAAGCCTCCACAGCGGGATGGAGGACGGGGCTGGAGGAGAGATGTGAGGCTTCTTCAGCCAGCCTGGGTTTGTTGGAAAGCTTTTAATCTCTGCTGAATCTCCACACGCCGTAAGACGAGGATGAAAGGTCTGGAGGAAGATGAGGAGCATGGGAAAAGTGTGAAATGGTCCTAAAAAAGCAGAGAATGGCAGTGGCCGAGGACAGAGACAAAGGCTGAAGAAACTTTCTGCCGTGGGAGGGTGATGTCGATGCGGAGGTCAGACAGAGACGCGTGGGACAGAGCTTTCCCTTGAGGGAACCGTTTGAGGCAGCACAACCTCCTCCTCGGCACCAGCTGGTGGTTCTCCATGATGTGGTGAAGAAGTTACATGGCAGAACCACCCGGCGGTGGCCGGGGAGGTGAATACCAGTGAGTACCAGTGTGTGGGTACTGGGCTGAGCATCGTACGTGGGCCCAGTGTTGGGAAACTGAATTTCAGCTGCAGCTGCTGCATTGCTTAGGCGTGAGTGTTGAGAGGGAGTCAGCAAAAGGCCCTCACCTCAGTTCTGCTCTTAGATGGAGACAGTGTGGGCTGTAATCGGAGCCAAGTTAAGACTTGGGAAGCAGCCCCTGGGAGAAGGAACTGCCCACTGCTGGTGGGCAACCAGTGGCCCACGAGGCAGCACCGGGT
>NW_010393208.1:1478-1934 GCF_000710305.1 Buceros rhinoceros silvestris | reverse complement strand
AGGGGACCTCCGCGGTGTGCCCAGGAGCTCCAGGGGGTCAGCAGGAGGGGCCAGACTCTGCCCAGTGGTGCCCAGTGAGGGGACAAGGGGCCACGGGCCCAAATTGGGAGCCGGGCAGTTCCAGCTGAGCAGGAGGAGAAACTTCTGTGCTGTCGGGTGAGGAGCCCTGGCCCAGGCTGCCCAGAGAGGTGGGGGAGTCTCCTGCTGCGGAGAGACCCCAGCCCCGCCTGGACGCCCAACTGGGGACCTGCCCTGGGGACCTGGGTGAGATGGTCCAGAGCTCCACCAGCCCCCGCAGTGCGGGGCTCTGGGATGGCAGCAGTTTGCGGAGGGAAAGGGAGAGCGGTGCCGGGATGTTGGTGAATCGGCGCCTCCAGCCCCGGCTGGGCCTGAGACGCGTTTCCCAGGAGAACTTGGGCGTTCTCTTCTCCTGCGGTTTTCTCTGGTCTCCGCTGC
>NW_010393208.1:945-1331 GCF_000710305.1 Buceros rhinoceros silvestris | reverse complement strand
CTGGTCTCCGCTGCCCCTTTTCGGTGGGCGCAGCCCAGAAACAAACCTCGTTGGGGCCCAAGCCCCCACCTCATTGGTTTATAAATCTCTAGTAACCACCATGTAATTAAAGCCTAATTAGTTATTTCCTCCTTTGTAAACAAAATTGTTCCATTTTATCTAATAAAGGCAAACTGGGGTCGTACCAGTGCTGGGAGTGGCACTGAAATTCGGCTGAGTTCCCGGATTCTCGGCAGCCAGGGGCCGGCGCAGCCCCTGGTGGGTGCTGGGAGTTGGGGGTGATGCGGTTCCTCGTGCCCCGTGTACCGGTTTTAGTTTGAGACGATGAGTCGATGATGATTCCAGCGCGGAAACCCAGCGACGCCTGGGCGCGCTGCGGCTCGAAA
>NW_010393208.1:581-786 GCF_000710305.1 Buceros rhinoceros silvestris | reverse complement strand
AAAGGTGGGGGTTTTGAAAGCCGGTCCCTCGTGGTTCCTCCACCAGTCAGTCCCTGTGTTACTGGTCCCAGTAACCTGCAGGGAGACTCTCCAAAGCGATGTTAACCTCCTGTTAGCACCATTTTGGGGAGGTTCCCAGTCCAGTGGTTCCCGCAGGAACCGTGGAGGTGCTGGTTCCGGTTCTGTCTCTGGCAGCACTGGGTTT
>NW_010393208.1:0-224 GCF_000710305.1 Buceros rhinoceros silvestris | reverse complement strand
GACCATCTCGCCCAGGTCCCCAGAGCTGGGTACCCAGTTTGGCGTCCAGGCGGGGTTGGGGGCTCTCTGCAGCAGGAGGCTCCACCAGCACTCTCAGTTCTTCTTGGCAGAGCTGCTCCCAGCAGGTCACCCCTCCCTGTCCTGCTGCCGCCGTTGTCCCTTCCTGGGTGCAGGGCCCTGCCCCTGCCCTGGTTGCACCTACTGAGGCTCCTCCAGCTCCTGCC
>NW_010393207.1:0-6425 GCF_000710305.1 Buceros rhinoceros silvestris | reverse complement strand
TTATTGTTTATCAAAAGTTTGTTTCAGCTTTCCATAACGCAGACCGAGGTGTGAATTTCTTTCTTCCCCTTTAAACCCCTTCTGTCTCTAGCGAGACAAAGGGGACTGTTAAGGATTCGAGGAGTTGTTACCTCGGTCCCTCAACCCTTAACAGATAGCCAGAAAATGTAGGCAATTGCATGTTGGATAGTTTGGAGGGGTGAAATATGAGAATCCCAGAGACAAAAAAGAAAGATGTTGTCAGGAGCAGAAACTTACACTTTGTAGCCACCCTACTAGAGATGGTAAAAAAAAAGTCATGAAAATTAATTATGATGCCAAGGGATGAGTTGGAAAAGGAGAAAAGGAACAATGAAAGAAGAAAGCCTTAAGACGCTGAGAGGCAGTGGAAGAAAAGAAGAAGTGAAAGAAGCAGAGGAAAAGAAGTACTGGGTGGCTCCAGAAGCATTAGGAAATCAGAGGTGGAAGCAATTCAGTTGTCCAAAGGAGCAAGTGACCACAGAGGAGCAGTGATGGAGAAGCAACAATAGAAATCCCCTTGCAGAACATAGCAATTGCCTCGGTAAAAGCACTGCAGGGAAACTGGTGCAGGAGAAGGCATACGAAAGGGCAGCCCCTGAGTCAGGCAGTGAAGAAGTGGAAAACATCAGAGTCCACGCGGGAACCTCTCTGTCTTCTCTTCACATGGTCATCCCCAGTTCTGCCGCTCTGGTACAGGCTGGATGGAGATTCAATGGCAGACTGCATGTCTGTCAGTGTACCTGAGGGTCCTAACCATGTTCCTTCATAGAGAAATAACATTTCTTTAGGCCATCCTGAGGAGAAGAAGCCTTTTCTTACATCGTTGTGGCTCTTGATCTCATGCTGAGTGCAGCATCTGAACAAGCTCCTTCTTCTCCACTTAGACTGTTTACACTATCCATCTGAAGGCATTTGAAGTTAGTGCCTAAGCTGGTCTCTCCAGTTCCCACACAGTCAGCAAAACAAGAGATGTTGCCTCAGGCAGCAGCTGAGGGTTGCCAGCACAAGGTTCTTTTCTTGACTTCCCTTAGTGACCCACTTTTTCTCTTTCTGGCCTGTACAGAAGACCCAAAGAGTCCATCTCCAGGGGAGGCAGCGCTCCACCACCAAGTCTCCCAAGCCAGCCCCAGATTTCTTACACTGAAAGTAAAAGCTATAGGCAAAAAGAATTCAAAAGCTTAACTTTCTACGTCTACCAAATTCTTTTTTCTCCTCTTTTTACTTTTTTGAATAGGCCATTTCCTAAACACTTTTCATTTAAATTAAAAATGGTGTGTTAATCAATTAATTGTAAATTTGATAATGCTTAAAATACATGGGCAAAATAATAGAAAGAATTATAAAGCTAACACATACCATATCCACTCAGCAGTGAAGAATATGAATAGAAGTTGAACGTGCTGTCCTTTAAAAGAAGCTAATATTTTATACTCTGGTATAAAAATACCATAGATATTGTATCAATTAAATTACTTCATTGAAAAAGCCATAGCATAAAGATTAAATGCTACTATTTATTGAAAGTGATAAATTATCTAAGATTTATAGTTCCTAAACACAAGAGTCGATGTCTAGGAAAAAATGTAATAAATACCTTGGGTATATTTAAAAAACAAGTTGTTCTATGAGTAGCTAATAGAGCCTGATACCCTGTGTGTTTGTGTCTTACATCCTCTATAAGTTACTAATGTATTAAACCTATTCATCTCTCACATCCCTTTTGATAATCCCTACTGGAAAAGAAGAACACAGCTTGAAGCCATCCCAAAGCTGTAGGTTTACTGGTGAACCGGCTGATACACGGCCATGAGTGTTCATCATGCAACTGGCCATTACCAGGCAGAAGCAAAGCTGGCTTTGCCAAATGAGGACCAAGTTACCTCAAAGAACAACTTTGTTTTACCTCTTCCATCCAACCACAAATTTTCATGGCAGTTGTTGGAACTTAATGATATTTGTGAGTTTTCCTCCTCTCTCAATTGTGGTTGAAATTGGCCTGAATTTTTGTGGAGACAAGAGGGGAAGAAAGAGAGAATGAGAGAGAAAATAGGGCTAAAAATAACAATGTTTGGATTTTTCCAGGCCATTTATCCCGCAATGTTAGAAATGTAATGTGTAGAATACCTTTTTTTTCCCCACTAAAGACACAGAGTAGCAAACATAAATTGATTATTTTTATTTTAATCCAGTAATAAACTTTCATACACATTGACAGCTGCATTTTCTTCAGATCAGAGTATGTGCACCAAGCTCTGTATTTTTCATCTCCTGAAAGGATGGACAACACCCGAGGGAATTATTTGGTCAGCGGGGGGAGGAGCACTTTCCAAGTGTGTGGATTTTTATGGAGATAAGCCCACAGCTGTGTGAGGAGCACATCAATAGAACCACATCTGTTAGCATCAGCTGAGGATCTATCACCTATCTGTCATAGTATGTTTCCCAAGACAGCTTAATTGATTTGGATTTAATACTTGATTACGCGGTTATTTTGAGAACTCCATAATGGCCCTTAAGAGAACTCTTACTGTCTTCAGTAGTCTTGTCTAATTTATGCTCTAGGTCTATTACTGATACTATATATGAACAAACTAAAGAAACTGTTTTTAATAGTCTGTGCCACTGTGTTCACACTACTCACTAGTAAAGTTATTTATAATTTGGGGCAGTTAAAAACCTTCCTTTAAAGTAACGTAGCCCAGAGGCTGGTCCACAGGCATAACTAACAGTACCAAGGGTTGGAATGAAATTCAAGTCCTACATGCTAATGCCAACACCAAGATACTGTAGATTCAGTATTCACTGGTTTTGGCATTCTGAAGCCATGGCTAAATGTCAATTATTATTTTTGAGAATATTATCCTCCATCAAGTTCATATTTTCACACTGGTTTCAGTTTGGCTTACGGCATCTTGATTACAGATCTGTCTTCTCTTTTCCATGCCTATCTCCATGGCATCTGATTAAACGCTACAGGGCTGCAAAACATCAGATCAGTGTGTATTGGATGAGGTGCAGATCCGCCTAGCAAAGGCCTTGCTCTTTTGTATGTTTTGTACTTTAAAGTTTTCCTAAAGTGTCACTCAAAGGAAGTAGTTTTACCCACATACACATTTATCTCTTCCTTTCCTCACCCCACACTCCCCATTTTAATTTTGTTACTTTCTTTTTCTGTCTCAGTATATCTCTGCTGTTCCGATGTTCTTGTTTCCTTACAAAGTGGCACCATTTTATATGTTTAGATGTCTACAGTGAAAAATGGATCAGTGTAAACATTGGCTTTGCAGAGAAATGTAACTGTCAAATGGTCAAGAAAATTCTGCCACAAAGTCACTGAAGAAGATAAAACTTTAAAATTTCACTGCCCCCAATGCACATCAGTCTAATGTTCATTTCATCAGGAAAAACATGAATAACTTAGAAATCTAATTACATTTACTTTCAGGGGTGATTTTTACTTGCTGGCACTCCAAAGCCAGCAATGCAAACTCTCAGAATATGATCTTAGTGCCCATAGTCCCTTGTTCTCATTTTAAAAAATTAATGACAGTGCATATGTCCATAGTCCAGATCTCAAAATCCAAAACTTTTCTTTTCTTTCTTCTATTTTGTTCCCACTACAATGTTGGTGGATGCATGGATGAAGCTGAGAGTTTTGTTCGGATCCACTTTTTACATTTACACTAAATAATTGGTTTGCCTGTTCTTGACTTATTACACATTTAGTTGCTTTCTGAATATATCATATGGGCTATCATACTCCACATACATTTTGCAGACATCTACCCACACAATAATTGGTTGTGTTTACATTACAGTAAGACTTGACTAATACTTCTACAATCATCCCATTTTTTGTATTTACACACAGACTTCCTCCCCAATCTTTCCCCCAACAGACCACATAAATGCAAGGAATTGTTCATAAATTCTGAAGTCAAATCTGCAAAAATTGCAAAATGTCAGGATAAGGTTGCTGCTTAAACTAGATGAAGAACTGGTAGCTGGGATTAGGAGGTGGTCATCAGTGAACCAACACTGGAGGAAGAGCTGGCGTACTCTCTCAGTGCATTTTAGCACTAGAAACAGGAAAGAAAATTGAACAGTGACCCTCAGGCATCCCACATCTCAGGCAAGGAAAAATGGACTTCCAAGAAGTAGCAAAAGAGAGCAAGCTTCTACTGCCATTATGTTTTTCATAGTGGATTAAAAGTACTTCAGACAAATGCAAGGCTTGAATGTGCAGCTACCTGTATTCCAAATGTCAGTCTGCTGGATCTTAACACGTGGAAATTACAACTGCAGCTCTTGTGCTCTGTGAACAGGTTTGCTTTTGCAAGTGATTCAAAGATAGGAATTTTTTAACAGGATTTTTTCATGAATTTTGGTAAAATACCATTTGGGTAAAAAAAGGCAGCAAAGAAGCCAATGATGAAAACAAAATTACTTTGGGTGCAGACAGCATCCAAAGCACTTGAATTGCCTGCCCCTAGTCCTTTTGTGGCTGATGTGGAGGAATTCATGTCTTTATTAGACATTATCATTTTAAATTGGTGAAGTTTAGATTTTCTTCCACTCTGAAGAGATCCTGGAGCATACTCTGCATCAAAAAGACATTGGATGAAAATTACGCATAAGGAGTATAATAACAAAAACATCACAAACTATAATTAATTTATGCAAAAAGCCATAATAAAAGCATCTCATAAGATAGTAGTGTTGTGGTGAATATATTTAAAAAAAAACAGAACAAAAAACTCTTGCAGCAGTTTCTCTTTATTTCTGTATTCTTTAAATATTCTGATTTCAAATTTCAAAATACTTTCCAATGTCAATGACAATCTTGATAGAGTTCAATTAGTTCCACACGGCACTTTCTAGTGCACAAGCCCCTGGCTTGATTGCGGTGAATAGTGAGTATTTCCTGTGTTTAAGTCCACATATGGATTGAGTAAGGCAGTGGCAGAGAAACTACTGTTTCCCTCTACATATTCATTTCTTTTTCACAGGTTAAGCCTTTTTTGTTTTTCCTGGCTCTGTTGTCAAAATATTGACCAGAATTTTGGCTCATGGTATTGGAATATGAGGACAAAACAATCCTCTGGAACTAGTGTAGCAAAATGGATTTTAAATCTATACATTCAACATTCAACCATGAGAGTAACCACACCCACTGTCTCACTCTGTGGTTTAAAAACAACACGGGTTTGCCCCCAGAATGGTTTGATTTATTTGACAAGCTTTTTCAAGGTGGTTATGTCAATATTGAAACTGCTCTGAGGCTTGGCTTCCTACATCACATGTACAGCAAGTATTAAAACACTCTAATAACTTTCTGCCTCTATCAAACTACACAAGGTGAATGCATTGTGCATTTTGCAGGATTTCTTTGAAATCAGTCTCTCCAAAGTCATACAAGCTACAGTGATTCTCAAAAACATACAACTGGTACCTTGTAAATATTACCTTTGTTACATCCTTTTTGGGAAGTACATCATTATAATAAATATATAGAACTGATTTCTGTTCCTGAGATACAAAAGTCCAATGAAAAACAGTAAAAATGACGTGTTTTAAGGACTTTTTAATAAAGCATAGCATAACTCACAAGCACCCTATGACATTGCAAATTATTTTCCTGCCTTGTCAGGTTCCTTGAGGGATTCTTTTTCTTTAGGGGTAACTAGAAATACAAACAAAAACTCGGCTATAAAACTGAAATCAGGACAAGACCAATTTGCACACATAATTGGGAAAATTAAAGTACCAAGATGGTGTGTGGTAGATTAAATAATCTATCTAAACAGAATCTAATAGTTTAAGTACTAGGATCTAATTCCTCTGAACCAGAATTCCTTTATGATTTACTTCGACCTTTTTTCATTCCATTTTTTTGCATTGGGTACCTCGGCACTGAGCTGGCGGCCTCTGTTGGTGCAGGTTGCATGGGCACGATCTATGTAACACTCACCTACAGAAACACATGCAGACGCAGAATACATGCATAGACATGCAAAAATACACCTACGTTTGTGGTTAAGATCTGCTTCTACCTTGAACCATCTGTAAATGATCTGTGGCATTTGAATCCAATTTAAGTATACCAACTGGATTTAGGCACAAATGGCACAGCAGGAAGCAAAGAGCGGGCCAGAAAGTGCCTTTCACCATTAAGTAAAATACAAACTTCTCAGCCAACCCTGCCTCATTCTGCAAAAAGCTTTACAAGGAGGAAAAAATTGTATGCTCGCGAATGTAGTGACACGTTTTATGGTTTCTCTTTTACCTCCCCCAGCCCGGGGCTCCACTGCCCGATTTCCACCCGGGTGAGGGAGGGTTGCAGGAAAATGTGCCGGCCCTAGCTGAAAGAAAAGCAAAAGCAATTAGGGCGGGGTACAAGCACC
>NW_010393206.1:330-1846 GCF_000710305.1 Buceros rhinoceros silvestris | reverse complement strand
TGTGTTTCTAATCCTGAGTTTTATCCCTCGTTTTTGTAGATTATGATTTTGGAGATGTCTTTCCAGCAATGCAGACCATGCCCAGCAGAGACTGGGAAGGTGGGACCTACTCATCTCTTACAACCTTGGGGTTTTCTCTCTGCATTGCTGCCCCCCGAAGCTTGCTGCATGCTCCCCGGTCCCACTTCTTTAACCAGCACCCGCCACACCTCGATGCAATTCAGTACAGGCAGAAAGGAGCAGGACAGACCCCCCAGGGCGGGAGGTTGTGTGTCTCACCTGGGAGACCACGGGCAAAGCTTTCCCCGGCCCCTGGTGTGTGCAGCGCGCTCCCCCGGCCGTCTGTCCCAGCGCAGGGGGATTTTTCCTGCCTCCAGCGGTGCCTCCCTGTCTTGTAGCCGCCTCTGCCCCGGACATGCGGGTCTGTGGCCGTTGATACGTGACGGTCCCTGATGCTAAAAGCGCCTTTACACCAGGTTGTGAAGGAAGAGCTGCGGAGTGGTCCCCGCTGGCAGGGACCAGGGCTCAGCCATGCCGGGGGGTTTCCTCTTTGGGGTAAAGCACGCAAGGTGCTGACTGAAAAACTGATCCTCCTCCACTGGTCTCCTGGAGCACAGCTGAGTCCTGGGCCCTTTTGCGGGATTAATTTGGGAGGTTTTGCCTTCTTTGGACACTGCTCTCCTGTGCCACAACACCTCTCAAAGCCACAACATCCGGCCCGTGGCTGTGCTCAGTTTGGGTCACTACGCTCCTGCTTTTTTATTTTACCACTTCTAAAACCAGCTCGTCAGCTGTCTCTGGTCTTTACGGTCAAGAGCTCATGCCCGTTTCAGAGGAACTTGTTCTCCTTCCTCCTCCTGCAGCCCCTGTGCGTGTCCTTTGCCCAGCATGGGAGCCAGAGACCTCCCTGCTTTACCCCCGAGGAAATCCACCCGCGCTGTCCTTTGCCGGGTGCAGCCTTGGGGCCGCACGGCCTTGGCCTGAATATTTGGGGAAATTCTGCCTGGATTCCATGCAGGTGGCTCTAGGGCCCTAACACGCTCCCTCTCACCTTCTTTCTTACCCCACATGCAGAGATGCTCAGGAGGTGGTTTAGCGTCGCCCTGAAGCCTGAGTGGACGCCTCGAGGGTCCAAACCACGATTCCAAACCCAGCACCCAGCAAGGAGCTTAACTCCGGGAGGTTTTCCTCCTCCCCCTCCCCGCGCTGGTGTTCTGACGCGGTCCTTGGACACAGAGCAGGAGGTTATGAAAAGGAGCGACGTTTTTTGGTGGAACAGGCCAGGGCTGAAACAGCTTTTACACATTTTATTTCCCCTTCAATGCAGACATTAAAAATCTCCCCGGTGTACTTCCCTGGCTGGAGGTCGCACCCCCGCACTGTGGGACAGCGTTTCAGCTGGAGCAAAGCCACCTTTTGAAATCGGCCGTCACCAGAACTGCCTGTATTTGGGAGTTTTTTATATTTATTTATTTATTTTTAGAAGATGCTCCATTTCCCTACTCCAGACCTACCC
>NW_010393206.1:0-216 GCF_000710305.1 Buceros rhinoceros silvestris | reverse complement strand
GGGCAGCGGTTTCCCTCAGGAGGGCTCCCCCAGCCTAGCAAGAGGTTTCCCGCTGGCTTTGGGTGCTGGGGAAGAGAAGGACGCGGGTGCCCTTCCTTTAACCGTGACTTTGTAGACGGATTCCTCTGAGCATGACTCCTGCAGCCCCCCTCCTCTGCTCCTTTTCCCTCTGAAGACTAACACGGGCCAAGCGGGTTGTGCTCCGACCTGTCCGTG
>NW_010393205.1:2629-5655 GCF_000710305.1 Buceros rhinoceros silvestris | reverse complement strand
GTTGCCCCGGCCTGCGGGGTGGGGAGGCCGCGCGGGCAAAGGGGCAGGCGCCGCCTCACAGTGCAGCCGGCGCGCTGGACCTCTGAGCAGAGACGCTTCCGCTTGCTGAATTGTCTGGGAAAACCTTTCCAAAAGTGGCCTGTGGTCTGCCAGGGATCTCTTAAGATCCTCCCCCCGTATCTGAGACTGCAGCTCAAGCCGCTGAACTGATAGGGACGAGGTGTTTCTGTCGAGGTGCTGGCACCCACCGGCGCGGCTGTACAGGAGGCAGTGGTTCAGCACAGGACAAACCCTTCGCTGACGGCACCCACAAAGCGTGAGGGATTCCCCACCTGGGAATGGCAGAGCTCTCTGCCGCAGGTAAGCAACGGGCTGGCCACGGCCAGGTCCGCCGGTGAAGGCAGCGCTGGTGCTACGGCTTGAATCGCCGTGATGCGGCGCCTCGATTGTGAAACCATAGCTCAAAAGGTAAGATAGAAACGTTCTCAGCACATCCTTAGAATTTCGCCGTTTGCTTGAAGCGTTAATCTGCAAATGTTTTGATAGCACAATGATTTAAACGTGGCGATGTCCGAGGTGATGGTGGAGAGAACCAGGAGGGCAGCCCACGTGCCGGGATGGCGGTGAGGGCAGGGCGGTGCGGCACAGGCAGCACGGGGCAGCGGGGAAGGCTCTGTGCAACCAGCAGAGAAAAGGCAGGGCTGGAGTGGAACAGGAGACTCACCAAAGCAACCAGTGGGAAATATCGGTGTTCATCAACAAGGGAAAGTGGCCTGACTGCTGGGGCAAGCCACACGGTTATAATCATTAGAAACATAGCGTTTGATGTGACCTTTGGGGCCAGGACGGAAAGAAATGGAGAAGTTTAAGGAAAGTGCTAAGAAGTGGTATATTGGTTAGATTAGTTGAGTAAGAAGATGTGCTCCAAAAAATCATTCCTGAGTCTTATCTCACAGATCAGATCTCAACATCTTTTAAATATCCCCTGAAGAGCTTTGACAGCCTGAGAACAGGTTATGTGTGAATTTGGTCTAAGAGCTAGGTCAGTCCTAATGCACTTAAAGATCAGCTATTAATTTGGATATTTTTCCTAGCACTTTCTCCTCTTGGTTAATCATAATTCCTGGGGAAGTAGACTAGCTATGCCAATCCCCCCAAAATGTAAATTTAATGTTTAAATCCTGGAGAAGCAGTTGTCTCCTGATCTTCTATATTGTGCCTGTACTGAGTGTTACTGCACCTTTCACTCTTGCTCTTTCGGAAGATATCTGAGACCCTCTTATGCTGAATGGGAGCCAGTCACAGAAGTACGTCCTGCATGGGGCTATGAAAGCTGTGTCTGTATTCCGGAAGCAGAAATTTCTTGACTCCACTAGGTGGATCTATTGAGAACATTGTTCACTATTTAATGTAAAAGATGTCTTTTGCTTTGGGGGAAAACAAAAAAAAGGGACCTTTCTTTTTTACCACTTTACTCAGTTTCTTATGTCCTATAGGAAACCAAAGGTGACCACTTTTGTCCACAGAAAGCTCTAAAGCCGTGTACTGGTCTGTCAGTCAGAAATACTTGGAAGGACTTCTGCGGTTCATTCCAGTTTTGCCCCTGTTTTGCAAAGGAACATGCTCAGCACTGCCAGTGCTGGGAGCGGGAGGTACACCTCCACGCTGGCCCGGCTTTAGATGCTCTTCCATTGCACGCCTTCCCACTGTCCATTTTGTACTTTCTTTGGGGTCCTTCCTTGGTGGCTGTGTTTGGATGAATTGTTGCAAAGATTTTGTCATAAAAAGTGGCCAGTGTAGACCCCTGGCATTAGTACAGGCTCTTAGCTGGCCCATGCATGTTGTTTGACATGTCAGGCCCAGTGACAGTTCGCTGCTATATTGAGGGTGCAGCTTTATCTCCTAAAAACCCCCTTTTGTTTCTTTCACAAAATCTGATTTCCTCTACCACTGAATCCCTGTGCTGATGGCATATACAATCTTTGCTGATCAGATCTATTAGGAGATACTCACTTTGGCCATGCCCCTAGGAAATAGCTTGTCCTCAGATGGGTTCTGCTCTGAAAGCTGCGGTGTCAGAGTCTCTTTTCCAGGAAGCTTTCTTACCCAGTCTGTATGAGAGGGAAAACCTCGGCACACCTTGTCAGTCTGCTGGGGTTCTGCCCAGGAAACCCCCGTGTTTGTAACAGGCGTTTTGGAAGGGGTTTCCCTTTTTCATGTGAAAGTGTTTTGTTTATGTCTTCTTGAACCACGCTTCAGCGACTTTCTTGCTGGATGACTTGTGTTTTCACTGGCTCAGACTGCCATGTAGATCGCACCACCTGTTCCAGAGTTTGCTGAAACATTTACTGTAAGTTTTCTGAAATTCCCTGTTTGAATCCCTGCTATTGGGTGATTCCTTTTATATGCTTTTCCTTATCAATATTAAAGACTTGATGTTCTGCTCTTCCTCGGAAAAGAGACCCCCTCCTAAAGGCATTAAGCTTTCAATGGCCCTCTGCAGCCCATTGTTAAAAGAATGCCCAGTTGCTTATCACCTCTCTTTAGGAAGGAAATGCTGATCACACTTTTTAAGAACAAAGACAGGATTATTCCTCAGTCTTTCCTCATAAAGCAAACAACTTATAAATATTTAAATGCATAAAGCTAGCGTTTCTCCCCCACCCATTGTGTAAATTACTGTATGACCACTTGTATTTTGCTACTTTCCCGTGTAAAGCCTCATAAAATACTCCTCTGACTGGGCTTTTCATTGGGCTCATCAAATTTATGAAACTGGGATTTTCTTCTCTCTTATTTACATGTCTGAAACGAGATCTTCCAAAAGCCTGTTACTCCACAAAGGTAGAAATGACAGCGAAAGATAATGTTGCCTGGCCAAAGAACTCAGTATCATCCTACTTTTTAAGGTCTGACAAGTCTGTAGCTGATAGCTTTCAATCCCTGAGAAGGTGACCACTATGCTCCAAGATGATGCAAGAACCTGGCAGCGTAAGGCAACCAACATACATCTCTCCTGCTCTTTC
>NW_010393205.1:0-2528 GCF_000710305.1 Buceros rhinoceros silvestris | reverse complement strand
CCCTCTCTCCTCTGTAGTGTTTTTGCCTAGTTTTAAAGAAGAATGTATTCCTGACTACTCAGGGAGGAGGTACAGAAGGGAATAAAGTCAACCAAAGACGTTGGAGAAGTAGCTGGGGACAGCTGTGGGGACATGAAGGCTTTGAGGAGAAAAGACCTATATCTGGGTATAGGAGGAGGAGAAAGGAAAAGCAGTAAAAACATGGGGAGGAACAGGAAGAAATACTGGAGAGAACTACAAAAGTGTTGTGGTGTCGGGGGAGCAAAGTCTCCCTGAGCTCACAGCTGAGATCTTCTGAATCCCATCTAACCAGTATACATTACTTAGGTGCTGGAGCCGGTCACTGAGTCAATAAAATCTTGAGGTCTCCTGTCTTTCGGAGGTACTCAGCTCATGGACCTGTGTTAACTCGCCATGGTCTGTTTTGGGAGGGCTTGGCCATCCCCGCCCAAATAACCACATCTCTGAGGCCCCGTGGAAGAGAGTTTTAATCAGTCTTGTTAATAGCATCCTCCCGCGACACCACCATTGCCTGCTCGTAGTAGCCCACTCTTCCAGATTTTGAAAAGTCTTTGGTTGACATTTTCTTCCTGTGAAGTTGAGTTGGATGATCATCTGGACCATTCCAACTGACTACAAAAAAAAAAAACAACAACAAACCCAACGAAAAAAAAACAAAACAAAAAAAAAATTGCCCCAAACCCCCAAAACCGACTGGATGTTCATCAGTGGTGGACCACAGCTCTGACCTCAGTTGAGTGAGGGTTTAGTACTTAATCTCAGCTTCCTGGGAGATGGTTCTTCATCTCTGTTCTCTTGAAGGTTACTGGAGGGAAGTTCCTGTTCCCCCCAGGACAAAAAGAGGAGGAGAAACATTTTAATTTTTGCAAGGATCAGAGTCAAAGCCCTCGTGCTCACGCTCTGGTTTTGCTCCGTTTGTTGTCATTATATGAGCATCATGCACTTCACGCCAGAGGAACAGGAAATCCCAGTTAGATGGCTCAAGCTCCTCTGCTGTCAGTTGCTGTTTCACCTATCTCTAGTCAATATTCTTATCTTTGTCTGAGGAAAAAGAACCATGGTGTTTTCCTGAGCTGCCATTCTTCTGTAACTCTTTGTGCGGTGGGCTGAACTCTCCTGTCTGCCAGTGATTCCAGGTGCTTGATTTGGCCCCTGCCTCTGAAATGCCATCGCTTCCTCTGTGGTTTGTGTTACGAAGCCCTAGGTCATGGAAATCATAAGGTGAAATCTGATATTTTTTAAAAAAAGGTATAGCTCATTCTTTTATGAGACTGCTAATAATGTTCAGCCTTGACAGGGTTAAAAGGCAACATCCATTTCCCCATTATCTTGTTTAAAAAGTGCCTTTTTAAAGTCCATATGGCGACTTCCTTTCGACCTGCTTTCCCATCCTCGTCTCTTTGTCAGGGCTGTCACTTATAAAGAATCACTTGACTTACAATAACAAGTTCAAAAGAAGACAGAATATAATCAGTTGATCCACGAAGAATTGAAATAAAGAACACCCCCACTGCTCCAGTTATCATTCCCATAGAGATAGTGATATTATTGATGTGATTGCTATGCTAATTTCTATAGAAAAAACTTGTATTTTGGAATTTGTTCAAAGAGAATTTCAGACACATCAAATTGGAAAATGCAGAGTGAATTCCTAAACTTTTTCGTATAGGCATGGGAATCTTTTTTTTTCTTTTTTTTTTTTTTAACATTGAATAGCTCTGAACAACTATCTATAAACTTCACTTACAAAATCATTTGGAAAAATCCCGCTAATTTTTCAGTTATTACAGAAAGTTAATTTACTGCAGTTCCAGGGAAAAAAGAAAAAAGTCCTAATGTACCTTTAGGGTCATCAATATCCTCCCCATAACCTGCAGAAGTGGGATGGGACCTCAGGCTCCAGAAGCAGAGGGTAGGGATTGTAAAAGATGGGTACGTTTAAGTCCAGTGTTTAGGAAAAGCTAATTAATCTATACCCCTTCCTCTGCAATTCCATAGTCCCTCTGGGAATTGCCACAAACATAAACTTTTTTTTTTTTTCTCCTGGACTCCTATTTTAACTAGAAGGTTTCAGCTTGTGATGTTATGCTTTTTATGTAGTAAACTGATTTAAAATGTATGCCAGTCATCTTCAGGGAACTCATTTCAGTCAAGATGAAACTAGTCTTACCTGAATCAATGTTTTAAGTGTCCCTGTGGCTCGGCATTTTGAATAATCAATCTGTCTCCATCGCTTCTTAATCATGCGCATCACAGTCTTTTTTATTTGTCAACCCTTTCGGATCCTGGCTTTTTGTTATTAACATGCCCCTAATGTCACATGCGAGCCTTTTCTTTAAAACAAGCTGCTCATTGGTGTATTTTGATACTTTTTATTATTACTAAATCTTTTTTCCCATAATTACACCACAATCATTATATAATCCCATAACAAAGAGTCTATTGAGGCACCATGCTTTTGTCAACTATGGGACACAGAATCCATAATTGCATTATTCAGCTTCCCC
>NW_010393204.1:520-5257 GCF_000710305.1 Buceros rhinoceros silvestris | reverse complement strand
GGGGGAACCCCCCTTTTCAAACCGCGACAACACTTTTTACCTTATCTGCACTCATCTCATCCACAATTTCAAATGAGCCATCCTCAGATACCTGGTAGGTTGCTGGCTGATAGAGCTCTGGAACCACAGAAAGAATTAAATGGCACAACTCCGAGTAGTAACCAGAGAAAGTAAAGGCAGGGCATGTCACAGAAATTGAAATGTTAAGACAAATTATGCAAAAACCATTTGCAACTTACAGTCCTTACTGTTCTTCCCTTTGTCCATTTCAACTTTAATCCAGTGTCTTAATTTAAAAATATTTTTAAGTCAGTCTGAATACTGGACTGCCTTCCTGTTTGGAATTCCAACCCTCTCTCTCCACAGGAATTATTCTTCTCAAAATTCGTTTTCCTCCTGGTCCTATCTTCTTCCAGTAACTGTCTGTTTTCTTTTTTGGAAGTCATAAATGCAGCTCTGACTTAAACATTATTCTACGTTCTGGCATTTCTTCTTAGGTCAGTGTAGCAAGATGGCACTCACCGGAGTTATTATGACTTGTGGCCAGACTTTCTCTTCTCATTTTATCTGATAGGCCTCACCAACCGCTTCAGACACTGCAGGTTGGTTTTCTCTCATTGCTTTGGCACGCGTGGTTTTCTAAGACCTCCCTTGAAATAGTTTCTCTCTGTTAACCTGATGTTCAAAAAGTTGGAGTTGTCTTTTTACTACACACTATAAAATGTAAGTAATATCTCTCTTCTTCGCTTTAACAGTAACTTGTTTTATAAAGTATGGCTTAGATGACATACATGTATTTCATACAGTCCCAAACATATGACACCACCTCTCCTATGGAGACAGGCTCAGGCAGAGGGGCCTGTTCAGCCTGGGTAAGGCTCTGGGGATACCTCACTGCAGCCTTTCAGTACATAAAGGGGGCTTATAAGAAAGACAGAGAAAGACTTTTTACCAAGGACTACGGCGACAGGACACAGGTTTCAAACCGCGAAAAGGTAGGTTTAGATTGGATACTTGGAAGAAATTTTTTATGATGAGGGTCATGAGACAATGGAATGGGTTCCTCAAGGAAGCTGTGGATGCCCCATGGTTGGAAGTGGTCAAGGTCAGACTGGAGCTTTGAGCACCCTGATCTAGTGAACGGCAGGAGGGGTGGACTGGATGAAGTTAAAGGTCCCATCCAACACAAACCATTCTATGATTTCAAGGTTGTAAATACAATAAAACCAGCATAAATAAAACCTTGTAGAATTGCACATAACTACACAAAATTATTTTAGCGTCCTATAGCACTCTGCATTCACTTAATCTGAAGGTTTGAAAGTCAAGGAATGGGAAAATAAAGTCTTATTTTATCAGGCATAAAGTTAAGCGGTCTGTCTTCTAGGTGACACTGCAATATAACAAACTATTATTGTGCACATAGGAAAGCAACAAAAATAAACAGAAAATGGGCAATGAGAATAAATGCCACCATAAGAACCTTTTTTTTTTTCACTTCTCCAGTTTTCAGAGATTCAGTCAGTAATTTGAATATTTCATGAAATTACAACTTATTTTTCAGCTTCTTGACTTCCTTCCTAGAGGAAAGAATGAGCAGGCAAAATCCAAACCTGTTAAACATCAAAGACAACATGCTACAATACTGACAAGACACCTAAATAATTTAAATACTCTAAAGCTGAAGAGGCTGCCAGTGAGTATCAATGAACCTATTACTTTACAGGACTGGAAAACCTGATCTCAGAAAAATGTTTGTATTTCAAACTACCTGCAGCACGAAATACAAGAGATTTCTGTTCATGCTGTGGGAAGTGTAACACTGCGTAAACATCAAAACGTTATCTCTGCTTCCTTTTCCATATCTTTCAATATTTTAGTCTCTCCTCCCTCCAACTTCCAGACATACTGCATAGTAAATTACGTACCATATGGGATGAAGGGACGGTCACTTGGTGGATGCAGTAGAAAACGTTTCTCTCCAGATATAACACAGTACAAGTTCTCATAATGATCTTTATGTACTAGGATTGAGAAGAGATGTGGAGAAAGAAAAATCAGTGTTACCTCCTTCTCTACATCAGAAACTATAATAAGCTGAACACGTCATCTTGTCCTCATATTATCAGGCTGCTTTCTCCTCTTGGGGCCAGTGGGAGTGGAAAGTAACAATATAATGTTGTAGCAAACGTATTCAACAGAGCAAATTGCCACTGACTTGCCTGGCACTACCTGCCAGGTGGATGCAGCCAGAGACACAGCAGCAGGAGGTGGCAGAAGCATAGCAGAAAGAATGCAAAAGACCTCGTTAAAGTAGAACTGCTTTGTCAGAGAAAACACACAGTCCTACTGAGCCACCAACGGAAAACAGGACTGCTTAAACCTCTGCTGAAAGTTCACAGCGCCATACAGTACGTACAAGATGTCACAGCAGCTGATTCCCCAAGCCAGAAATTCACAGCGTCAGGCTTCTTCCCTGTATGGTTAGTGAATAGAGAAATGTGGTCAACAAACAAGAATTTGAACTGTTTAAAGCACTTTGCATAAGTTTCTGCCAATTTCTGTCAAATTCTGTCCTTAACTTCCTACATAACTATAAATAGTATAACATAAATCGCACTTTGTGGGCTACAGCCACCTCCTCCTACACTGGAAGCCACTGCAGTGCCCATCAGACTTCATGACATAGCATCATCCCTCCCAAAATTGATGGTTACAACCCGTTGTTTCCATGTTCCGAATCCCTAAGACTTGGCTCACACAGAAACCACAGCGCCTCTACGTACAGCTGCAAAAAGGTGAGATGAGAGTGAATCCTTTTCATTGACATTTGAAGGAAAGACATGCTGTAAAACAGGAACCGACTGAAACAGAACAGCGATCAACTAGAAACACACATCTGTCACCTCACCAAAGGCAAGGGGCTGCACGTTGTTCCACTCCTCTGTTATGCTGCCGTTGGTACCAACAAGTCAAATCGTGACTCTAAATCAGAGAAAAGCCACTATATGAAACAGTGCGATCTGGCACTATGGCCACGTCCTCTCAGTTGCGATGGGCCCAACACACAACTGAGATGCTGACTCCAGAGTGATTCAAACCCAAAACTTTGATTGTTATTTTAACCACTTCTTCTTTCCAAGGGGATGAGACCAAACCGAGCTGTGACATCCAGAAACAGAACGAACATTCTCCATGTACCTAGCATGATTGTCTTAAAAGCTCCTTACAAAATATTTACTGAATATAGGAAAAACAGAAGGTTTACCAAGGGCCTCGCTCATCCATGGTATGTCAGGCTGCACGTCACCGACAAGTTCGGGGAACTCCTTGGTGAGGTTTGAACATTGCTTCTGCACATAGAATACGTTGGGAGAGGTCACTTTCCTCTCCACAATGTCCAAAAAGTCCATAAAGGGCATCTGGCGCTCCTCTGGCATGACAAAACGGTCCTTAAACACTGCATCTGCGTAGCCATTTGGTGTTACTGCCACACTCACCACCTTGGGACCTACTACCTCCCTGCAAGATAAATCAAAGGTTTCGAGTCAGACCTGCAACTGGCCCATAGATAGGGCAGCAGTTACTTTAAAAACATCTTTCACGGGTAACAAAAATAAGCCCGGCTTTCCATGGATAGGAGTCTCTATACCAGATTTTCTACTGTCTGGTAAGGACCCTGGCATTTTGCTCCAATTTCTCCCTGCAGTCAAGGCAACTGTAGTATCTCTCTGAACGCTCTCCTAACAGGCGAGTTCCCACAGGCGCACCCGTTCCCTCCGCACAGGCAGAGGGCCCTCTTCAGCCGCTTGTTTTCACAAATCGTGGCAAAGCTCGATATTCTAGGGAACCACCCAACCCAGCCAAATGTGGGTGGCCACATGTCCAAAAGCAGTCGAGGAGGGACAAGGGGTGAACAGAGACTGATAGACACACACATCATGAGGCTAACAGCCTTTAATTCCATCAGAAAGTTAGTTTTAACCCACAGATTTAGTCTAACCCATGGATTTTAGATCTAGCCATAACCCTCCTCTTCAAGTAGAACTTTTCTTTTAAAATAAAGTCGTTGTTGAAATGCTCATCATTTGTTTGGTTTTTTTTTAAAAAAAAAACAAGGTGTACTCAATGACAAACAAGTTGGGCTGTTCTTAACAGCACTTCAGCTCCACTTCAGCTGGGAGAACACAAGATGGAGCACTGGCCAGCACAGCACAGCAGCTGGACTGGGATTTGACAGCCTGAGCCTGACAGCTGCCCAGTCAAAACACCCACTCCTGTGCCTGCATGAGAACAGGACAAGACAGCGTGTGGGAAGAAATTCGTATGTGAGTTTTGGACATGGTGGCAGGACGGGACACCTTCATACAGAAGCACGGAGGAATCTGAGCTAAACTTGCAAATAAAAATTAACAAGAGCCTTTTACTGAGGTCAGCCAAAATTGTCCACCAGTCGTGCTCCAGAGGTTGTTCATACCTGAGGTACGCTGAGGTCCAGTTCTTCAGAGCCGGCCAGTGGCTGATAGCATTCTGAATTATACAAGGTTTATTTGGACTCACCCATTCTCGGTAAAACTCCAGCGGGGTCGGAGGCCTATCAAGATAGGGGACGGACTCTGTCCATCCCTGCTCTGTCCAACAAAACAACAAAACAGTTTTACTCGGCATCGTGAGAGAAGCACCTTCCGCCAGCACACTAACCAGCCTCAAACCCCCCGCCACCGGCACTCCGCCGAC
>NW_010393204.1:0-211 GCF_000710305.1 Buceros rhinoceros silvestris | reverse complement strand
AAGTGCCCCTCCCGAGAGGGGTGCTGCCACTGGAGAAGGTTTGGACGGCAGAATAATTCTGTGTTTCGCTGTTTTTTATAAACGAAAATAACCCAAAAGGGCCATCTCGAGTTTTGTCTTCTTTCCGCAGCGGCCTTCCTGCCGCTTCTTCACCTCGGAAACACTTGGCGGACAACAACGCGAGGGTGGATGCTTCGGCCCAACACACGCA
>NW_010393203.1:0-14080 GCF_000710305.1 Buceros rhinoceros silvestris | reverse complement strand
CCGAAGGGCACCGTGCCCGGCCGCCCTTTCGCGTCCCTTTGCCCGTGCCCCGCCTCAGGGAGCCCCAGCCTTCCCCCTCCCAAAGCCCGCAGCTCCCCTCTACCGAGTTTGCCCCTTGGTGGTGCGGGAGACCTTGAAGGGGGTGTTGGTGGGCGTGTTCCCCGCTCCCTTGGGAAGGGTTTGCCGGGCTGGTGTGTCGGTAGATGGCAGGGAAGCAGCGTTCCCTGCGTCATGCTGGAAAACAGCGAGTCCAGTTCATTCTGCTCATTAGCAAAGCATGTGGTTGGAACACTGATGCTTCAGAGAGTTTGAGGCAATGCTCGTGATATGAGATTAAAAATATGATTGGAGGGTATTTAATTCTCCATTGCTTTCACATGCTTTCTTTTTGTTTAGTGGTCGAATAAGGGCTTTGGAGAGGAATAAGCTCACAAAGAAGACTTTAGAACTAGCACAACAGTACTTCTTGCCCCCGTATGCTTTCCAGATCCGTGTTGGTGCTCTGTACCTTTTGTATGGGCTCTATAGTACACAGCTTTGCCAGCCAAAACAAAAGGTAATTGTTCTTGAGGTTTTACTAGATGTTAGATATAGGGTATAACTGTCTGCTTTGTCACTGTAAATGGGCAGGGCATTTTCCCTTGCTTTGTTAAAGTAAAACCACCTAGAACCAGATGGTCCCTTTGGAAAAGGTAGCCTTTCGAACACCTGTGGGCTTGAGAACTTGCATGGTGGTGACTAAAATATTGCATATGCCTCCCCAGTTGTAGCTGTGATCTCAGAAATCTTGTTTGCCAGATAGGAAGCTCTTTCCTGTTCAAAACTGGAGCAGATGAGCTTTCAAAACACAGATGGAGAATGTGCACATCAGCTCTGTGGAGATCTCCAGTTATTCCTTAGAATTTCAGCTGAGTGAAGACTTACCTGATTATTTCCAGCTCGTGTTAACCAGAAGTGGAATTAATAAGTAGGTTGAAAGGGTGAATGCCTGAACGACACATCTCCGTGCTGCTTCCAGGACAGGAGACCAGTATGTAAAGGAGTTGGAAACTCAGTGCAAGGAGAAGTGGTTTACTGGGAAAGTGTGTGGTGTATGTTGTGCACATGTGCACAGCTGAATGCGAGTTCTTTAAATAAGAAACTGAAGCATAAGTACTCTGCAGTGATGCCATTAGAAGTCAATACTTTTATGGACATGAATTTAGGGAATTTTATGTAGCAACTGTTAGGCCAGGAGTTATTAAAGAAGTGAACTTAGGTAGAGAGACAATGAAGTGGGCAGAGGGTGTGGGAGAGGAAGGAGAGCAGGAAGACAGGGATACTTCTATGAGCATTTCACTAGCAGCAAATCATGGTAGGAGTACTATTTCCTAATCACCTAGTGTGAGAGTCTCCTGTATTGTTTCAGGCATCTTGGAATGTGAAGAGTTAACTTCTTCAAATGGCAAAAAGGGCTTGTGTTCCCTATCACTGTCAGAGAAATGCAGTGCGGTGAGAGTATTTAACCCAACAGTATAATAAGCTTAATATGCACAAAATGTTGACAGTAGTAACAAATGTTATAGCGGGATCCTCTCTGTGGTTCTGAGTGAGATCATGTAATTTTCATTTTTTCTTGTTGAAGTACGCAGGTCGGTGTGACAAAGTACAACTGTTCTGTTGCAGATCAGAATTGCGCTCAAGGATTGGCCTGAAATCCAGAGATTTCAACAGGATCTGGTGGACTCACAGCATTATGACGCCGCGTACATCTTTAGGACGCTGCGACTCGCCAGAGCATTCCATTTCACAGCAATGCCGAAGCTAGTGAGTTATTACGTTGATGACTTAACATGCTTCCAGTGGCCGACAGTCCCACAGCACTCGTGTTTAGTTTAGCTCTGAGGCTGTGTTGAAAAGGAGTATGTCTTCCTTTAGGTAGCTAAATATGTGACACAAAGCTTGGAGGACGTTTGAATGTAGTGTGAGTCTGACCTGAAAATATTTTTTTTGGTATCTAATGTTCTCAACAGATTCAAGATGTTCTTGAAATTTGTGGAAATGTCAGACTCTTCAATCTGGTTTTCAATTCTTGGGGATAATTTTTGAAAGCGCTGACTCTGAGCACTTGACTGTAAAACCACATGCTGCTGTTGACGAGATGGTTTTGTGCCTTTCAGCATCCCTTGATGGCTGGATTTGCAGTAAGAATTTTCAAGAGGTGCTGTTATTTTAAGTTTGCTTTTAGGTTACGAAGGGTTGTCTCTCGCTTTAGCTAAACTACCGAACTAAGAAGAAGATTCAGGAAAATGAATTTAAGGAAGAATTTAAGGACCCAAGTAACAGAGTGAACAGCCTCATCACTAATGATGTATTGGAGGTACAGTAACTTTTAAACTACAGATTAATCACATGTTGTTTTGTTTTTCTTCTGTTGTCCAAGGGCTACAACTTACCTAATCAGCAGAGTCTCATCCTTTGTAAGTTTTCTTATGGAGGACAGACTAGAGTCATAGTCTGTGCCAGCAATTGTAGCGAACACTCAAAACCAGCATTTCTTTGGGAAGAATTGTGGTACCTTTTTCATTACTGAAATATCCTCTGACGTTTGGTGATTTTGACTCAGTAAGATGTAAAAGGGGAACGGTGTAAGTGGTTAATTTTTAGGCAGAGAAAAATAAAAACTGGGGGGTGAGGGGAAGTGTGTTTGTTTTGCTATGTCTGCAGGTTGCAGCTGGAGGTTTGATACTTGTAGTAATATGATTATCTTAATTATATATGATATATGATTATATTAATTATCTGCGAGTTTATAGCCTTCTCTAACCTTTGTTTTCTCCTTTTAAAACTTGGGGTTTTGAATATATAATACACTTTTTAATATGGAGTAATTAAAGCTGGTTGTAGTTAGTTATATTGTTCACTATGACTCAGTAACGTTTTTGTTTGCAGGTTTTTTTTTGCTGCTAGCGAGTGTGTATCATCAGTAAGGTTGACGACAGTGGTACAACAATCAGTCATCTGTGAAATGGCAGGGTGAGAAAACCTGCTTCCTCAAAAGGAGGAAATAAAAAGCCTTGTCCAAGGAGCTAAAAATAGACCACCCTATCAGCATGAGGCCTCTCTGACCACTGATCCTGAGCATCACAGAGGTTTCCTGCTTAGCTTAAATAGTGCAAGATGCTCTTCTCTTGCTTGTTTGGTGGCCTGATGGGACAGTGCTAGGTAGCGGTGTTGCCAGGCTCCCTAAACCCGCGCTGATCTAACCAGAATCTGTTTCCCGCCCTCCTGCCAGTTCCATGGTCTCCTGAGAATGGTTTGTATAACCCTGTTTTTTTTTCCATCGAGGACTAATACTGCGTTACTGCTGGAATCTTTTTTTTTTCCTAAAAAGAGTATTTTTTTTTATTTTAGGAACTGATGAATATTCATGAGCACTATCAGAAGATGAAGTGTGTCATTTCAGCTGACAAATCCCAGCCAGACAAGGCACTTAGCTTGATAAAAGATGAATTTGTAGTTACTCTTAAAGACATAACCTTGGAACATCAGGAATGGCAGCAGAACAGAATGGTAGGTGATACCAAACATCGTGCTGTGGCAACTTAACATGTGAGCATGTAAAGACTGTCTTTCTTAAGAGTCATTACCTCTGAAAATACTTCGTAAATCCCAGCCTTAAACAGAAGGAACTGTAACGCTGAAGACATGGAGTGAGTAAAACCCTAGGCAGAGTTCTGGTAAGGGGAAGGGACGTGGACTTGTATGTGGTACTGCTGCTATGGCAACAGAAACTGCTGCTGAGAGCTGAGCCCTGGAACGTGTGTCTTATGGGCAGCTTTAGGATGGCCGCTTGAAATACCTCTGTTAACACTTATTCTGGGGTCAGGGGAAGGCTGTAGAGTAAGATCAATGGAGAGAATGAGCATGCCTGTAAATACTTTTTTTTTTTTTCCACAAGTCTTGAATGTTAGCTGCCTTGTATATAACAGACATTTGAAAATTTGTATTTTTCCAGAAATTATTCCTAAATGCTGAAGAAACTGATGAAATATCAAACAAAAAGGAAGAAGAGACTTTGCTAAAATCAGAGGTAAGAAAATTGGACTTGTTTGCTACCTTGTGCAGGCCAAATCTGTTAGTTTTGTGACTTTGGATCACAGGCTAAACGGTGTATGTCAAGGTTTGACGGTGTCAGAGTGAGCTCCAGGAGCAGCTAGTGGGCTGGTTGCTTTTTCTCGTTTGTTTGTGTGGTTTCATTTTCAAATTGCATGGTTTTCTGTTAAGCTGTGAGCATTTGCTGCTGTGATAGCTCTTAGATGCTCATAATAAAAAGTCTCTTTCAGGTAAGGAGGAGAAAGAGCTGTGTTTTCTTGGCCAAACTCCTTCACAGCTCCTCTTGGAGTTTCGACTAAATGCAGTTTTTTATGCTATGAAATTATCTCATCTTGTACTTATCTGCTTATTTCAACTTCAAATTTGAGCAAGATGTGATTATATTCTAATTATATAGAACTAATTAAAGAATTACAGCTGTAGTGAGATACTGCTCAAGCGATTGTCTGATGTGGTACTTCATTTCAATGCTGCTGTAATAGAACGTGAAATAGAGTGTGAAAGCTTTTTCTGACTGATCTCTTGCTTCTTTGCAGGGTTCTGAAAGAGCGAATGCATTGGCTAGAATCAAATATAAGTCTTACTCTGCAGTTGTTGAGGTGGGTATAAAATTTGATGGTAGGGTTGTTTAAAGAACAGTTTTAAGTGGTCGTTTCACTGTACATGCTGGGTCAGAAAGGAATGAGGTTAAAATTGCACCTTCTACTTCAGATATTCTAGTCTTTGTAACACGTTGGGGAAACCCAAAGCTCTTATTATTCTTGTTAGATTTATGGAAATGGTACAGATAGGTACCATTTTAATTTACAAGGTGTCTTGGTGTCCACACTCCATTTAAGAAGATGGAATTTTAAGTAGATAATTCCTTGAAGCTTAGGCTTTGGAATCACTGAAGATGCTTGTGAAAATGGAACTTGGGTGTTTCAAGTCAGTTAGAAGTGCTTGGAAACATTGTTTCAATAATTGCTACTTAAAAAATATTGTTGATTTGTCTTTTTCTGTAGCAGGCCTATGAGAAATAGGAGAACTTTCCTTGTTTATTAAAATCCGATACCGAAAAATGCATTATTAAATGAAACAGAGCTCTGGAATGCATAACGATCCAGACTTGTGAATATGCAGTGATAATGTTTGCTAAGCACCTAAGTGAAATAGGACAGCAAGGAGGCTTTACGGGCAGCAGTAGAATTGAAGAACAGTAACAAGTGGGAATCCTCCCTTCCTCCTCCCTCCCCTTCCATCCCTTCTCCACCCTGACGTGGAAGTTGATGGTTTGGCCCTTGCTGATTTGTAAAATGCTGGGTGACGTGCAGTAATATCTGGCTGTAGAAGTGAAGCTTTCTTGTATCATGTTTGGGTTCTAGGCTTCCAGATCCAGAAGGCACCGTCAAGTAAAATTAGAGTCTTCTGAATCAGGATCGAATTATGCGAAATCTCCAAGCCAAAGTAAAAAAACCAGGAGACCACAGCCGGGAAGAGGAAGAGATTCTTTGGAAATCGAAGGTATTTCTCCATTGCATTCGTGAACCTGGAGAGACTGCAAAAGCTTTGCTGGCTGAGGCAGCTGGGTTAAATTTTACCATTGATCGGTGCAGGTAGAAGATTGAAGAAAAGTTCTCTGATACCAGTGTCATAATTGAACCTTTTTGTCTGTATTCTGCAGTCTGGTCAGATAGAAGGACAACGTGAGGGCATGCAGTTTATTGTTAATCTCAGTCTCATACATAGTCCTGCTAGTTTTTCTCTGGAAAGGCAGGACTTGGAAAAGCATGTCCTGTGTGGCAGTGTCTTAATTTTTCCCGCTGCCATATAACAAACATACTGGAGGTGAAGATAAGTGTCTGACTGTTTATTCCTCTGACAGATAGCTTCTGCTTTTGAAGCTTTTTGTTGAAAATCAGCCTGATTTTGATAGTTCACACTATCTGCATGAAATCCAAAGAATACCTTGCCAGTTTCTGTTCTGTTCCTGAGCTTTTGAAGGAATGGAATATCCTCTAATATTTCTGAAGAGCAGATGGTATCGATGTATTAATGACAGGGATTGTTTTGTAAGACCAGTACCTGCACTATCACGTTGTTCTCCTTCCATCTAATACTCATTATTTATTTTGAGGGTTTTGTTGCTGTAATTTCTAGTACTTCCATGTGAATACAAACCTTTTGTTATCAAATGATATTTCAAAACTCTTTTCAAATTGTTTCAAATCTCAGTATTAAAAAAGTTCTAGATTTGTTTAGCTTATAGGTAGACTTAGAGCTTTTCCCTTCTTGACAGGAGAGTTTTTTATACACCTGTGATTTGGTTTTTGCCCTTCTGTTGTGTATACTGTGTTATTTCTCCTGAGCATTATAATTTTAGCTGGGAATAAAAACACTTTTAAGAAGCAAACTTTTTTTAAAGAGAGGCAGAGTACTTGGGTCCAGTCTTTAGGACCTTTTTTCTTTCTTTGAAGTGCACCCTAGAAGGAAATACTTTTAACTGCTTGTACTTGATGTCATTCCGGTTTATACTGATAGAAGGAGCATTGGGATGTCCCAGTATGCACTCAGTGAAGGCCAAAAAGACTTCAAACTTTAACAGGAAATATTATGGATTATTAATTGCAAACGCCCGTAATCTCCCCTTGAATGCTGTGGAGAGGATAGAATTTAATGGGTAACAAGGATGGCTGCGTACAGACCAAAAAAGCTGAGTGAGAGAAGAAGCACAAACAGAATGTTAACAGAGCGAGCAAGGATGTGGTGAACATTTTTAAAAGAAAATTGGACTGGGAACTCCTTTCTGCCTCAGACTAGAAGTTTGGGTTTGGTTTGTTTTTCTTTTTTTTAATGACTTACCTGACCCAAAGCTGCTAAGTTAATATACTTTACTTTTTTATTATTTGTGGAGTTTGGAATTATGATGCGGAGACCAACAACTTAAAGGTTTAGCTGTTTATGTGGATTCTTGTTGTATGGTGTCATCATTTATGTTAGTACGTTCTGAAGAAGATCAAGTCTCAGAACTTGAGGACTGACTCATTTTGATGTGAGATAAGTACAGGACCTGGTGTGACGGTACTTTGCTAGGTCAGACGAGGAGGTGAGGAGGGAGAGGGGGATCAGCAGTCCGTTTTGGGTCTCTTTTGGAGAGATCCTATCTGGTGTTGCTGATACTTGACATATCTGAACTAACCAGTGATTGATTTAGTTATTTTACAGTCACAGCATTTATTGATACAATTTTATTTTCTGGGTAGTTGCACAGCCCTGCTTATGCATTTATTTTTTCTGTCTTCCAAAAGTTTCTTCACATCTCTTTGTCTCCCTGTTCTGAAAACATGGGAAATTACTTTTTTTAAGGAAATTGTCTTTCTGGAATCCCGCTTTTAAACTGATAGAAGTTGCTCTGCCGTTTTAAGTTTTTAATTTGCTTATTTGTTAAATGCAGTTGAACAGCAAAAGTTCTATTTTGAAGACAGGGATTTATTTCATTTGAAAGCTTAGCTTCTGCTACAAAAAAAAGTTTCTGAGAAAATTCCCTCTTCTGTTTCTGAGGAAATTCACCCCTCTCCAGGGTGAGTGTTGGGCAATGTTGCCTTTTCTTCACTTTAAAACAGTAGATGAAGTATCAAAGAGGAATAAGGGCATTTTGAGTTCTCTCTGAGTTGGTGATTAGTGTGTTGTAATTTTGCAGCATTAATTACTTGTTACTGAGGTTTTGTTAGTGAGCCATATGAAGGTACTGTGAAATGTAGGTGTTTCTCTGAAGCTTTTGAATGAAAAGTGAAGGGAGCAGCAAGTGAACAATCTCTTAACTGCTAGATCTGAGATGCAGAAGCAAAAAAAAAAAGCTAACAATTTTTCCTGAAAATCTATCTGCAGGTGAAACACAAGTGGCAAAGGAAACTGTTACTCGGCATATTGGGATGCCTGTAATTACAGAAGAAAACTCAGACGAAGAAGGTACGATGATTGAAATTCTAACAAACCAGTGACTTGTTTTTAATTATTATCTGCTGTGCCGTGTTATTCTGAAACTAAACCTGGTATTTTGGGTCATGTGTTGCTGCTAAAGCTAGACTAGTTTTTAGCCCATAAATGGTTGCACAAAAATTGAACCTTTAATTTGAGACTTGTTATGAGCACACCTGTGGTGGCAAAATCCCGTGAGTCATGTTTTTCTATATAGATTTCATTATAGTGAGTTAAAACTAGTCCAATTAAAAGGAACCTTACTCTTCTCTAATACAAATCTGGCTTGAAGAGTTCTGATGTGTAGAGAAAAGGGGTTTTGTTTGTCTATTTGGTTTTGGTCATTCTCCCATTTACAGAAGATAATTATTCCAGTGTCTCTGGGAGCTTATGTAACTGAGCTTCTGATGTTGAGGGAAAAGGGGTTTTGTTTGTCTATTTGGTTTTGGTCATTCTCCCATTTACAGAAGATAATTATTCCAGTGTCTCTGGGAGCTTATGTAACTGAGCTTGAGGTCCCTTGCTGCCTCCACCTCTGTGGAAGTGAAGGGGTGTCGAAGTTTCCCCTGTGGCCTTAGTTTCAACTGGGCAGTGCCCCAAGGATTGAGTTCCAGTATAGATGTTCAGTAACAGCATCCTCTGCGCTATTGGAAGTTGTCTGACACAACTAGGCAGGATTCTGGGAAGCACAGCAGAAGAGTGGATGACTTTGCTATCGCTCCTGTTACTGGCAATAGTATAATTTTTGTATTTGGAAGCAATGGCAAAGCAGGTTTCTCAAAGCTTTTGGTGGAGTTGCTCTACAGAAGCATCCAATGCACGTAGAACAAATTGAGGAGTTAGATGATCGTGAACTGCTCTGCAACCTCAGATGAGGTTGCTTGAGGAGAACACAAGCCTCGTGGAACAGACACAGTACATTGCACCCTGTTTATCTTGAGGTACCTATTTAGCTGGGAAGAGCCCAGGGTACTACCCTGCTGCTGCGTCTCAAATGTGGGTGGTGTTCCTGGCAGAGGAGCTGGTCAGCTAAAGGTGTGATTTCCACTGGCAGATGTAGCTAATCTCTGACTGATGGGCCTGGCTTCCTTAGTGAAAGGCAGACTTGGTTTACCACAGGTACTGGTTCTTAACCTGAAAGAGAAGGATTTAATTAGGTTGCTTAAAGGGGGAGCAAAGGGTTAAATACAACTTCTGGAAAGCTTTAATGACGTAGATGAATGTGAGAAGTATATCTTTTGGAGTTAATTTACTCTCCAAAATTGTATGTGATGGCAGGGTATTTCGTACAAGGGAGGATAATAACTATTAAAATACATTTGTGGCAAGGTAGCACATTTATATTTGCTCATTTTCAAAGCAAAAGAGCATCTTGTAGTACGGAAATGTGATTACGTTCTCTGATCACCTTAGTTGTAGACCATGTGAATTCATTCCATTTTAAATGGCCAGATTAAAGGCACAGTGGTGCATTTAATATTGTCCTTTACTTTTCCTTCAAGTTGTGGACAAAATGTTTCTTTTGAAATCAGGTACATTATTCATTTCTCAGAATTTGCCAGCAAGTTCCAAAGCATTAAAAATACTCCTAGGTAATCTCTTCAGATATTTTGTGTTTAATTTTGTGAGTATTCCATTTGTCACATTCCAAATGAAATCTTAAAAGTGTGCACGAGGAGCAGAAAGCTCTCAAGATTGATTAAGTTTTGAAGTACAGTATTTTGTTCATCAATGGAATTTTAATTGATATGTTGAATGATAGTGTGCTGTAGAATCTGGGAAGATTTTTTTATTTAAAACCATGGGGAGAGGGATTGAGCAGGATCTCAAGAGCTCATCTAATTCATTTCCTTTGCTGGGCAGAGTTAGTTCTACTTTATTCATTCCCAAGAGGGAAGATAGATTGAAAAGCTTGTCAGAAAAATCTCTTTATTTCCTTTCAGAAGCATCTTTCCCCAAGAGGAAACGAAGATGTTAGAGGATCCCTTTGGAGGAGCACTAGTGCTGATTTTAATGACAAAATTTAAATGTCAGAGGTAACACGAAGTGCTTGTTTTGGATGCCGTTGAAGATACAACAAGTAGTGTCTGGGATGAGAACTACGGGTGAGGCTGGAGTTCTGGCAGTGACTGATGTACCTTAGCTGTCTCACAGAGCACCTAGTGCCTTGATTCACCTAGTAAATGCTTCTTCTGGGAGACAAAGTTGCTGTGTCCTGTTTGAGGTGGAAAGGGTAGATGGTTGGTTGTTGTATTTAGCTTGTACAATGTGAGTTATCTCTTGGAACTCATGTTGTTTTGCACTGATGACTTTAGCTGACATTTAAGGCAACAAGTCATAAAATATTTGCCTTTATGAGATGTTTGTAATCTTATCTGTGAACATAAAATTAAGGTTACTGATTGTTGAAAATTAGTACAATAAATTGTTTTTCACACTTTAGTTGCTCCATTTTATAGCATGTGATTTCAGCAACGTTTATCAGGGTTTGATCCCACAGGTGTGAGCAATGAACTTGATGATGAGCCTTTTATTTTTCTCTTGACTCCAGCAGATCTGGAATCATTATATACTCAAATGAAGAAATGTAAAGTGTGCTTATTAATCCTGCAGATAACCCTGAACTGTACAAGGGGAGGACTGGAATTCAAAATGAGCTTTATAAATTGGAAAGGAGTGGAAGATGTGGGTGCAGACATAAACATGAAGCTCAATACTGAGAGCAGGTACAGGATGGGGAAACAATTGCTAGGCAATGGTACTGCAGAAAAAGGAAACAGACTGAGAGTCCTGGGCTGCAGTGTTTTCTGTGAACAGTAACAAGCACTAGGATTCATGTCATTCATCCCTGAAAGGCTGTAGCCTTAAATACTTCTGTCTGACCACACCGATTCAAGAAGAAGGTGGATAGTTATTCATCTTGGTATGTTCTCCAGCTGATCATAGAAAGGGTTGAGGTGTCCTTTTCTACAAAAAGAAATGTAAAATCAAAATTTGAAAGATTTTGAATATAAAAGGTACCTAAACTGAGTGAATTAGTTTGGTAGTGTGGCTCTTAAAGGCCAGAGGAATTGGACATTGAGTGGAAATACACATATAAATGATTTGACTGTGAAAGGGGCCAATGTTAAATGTGTTCCATCCAGGAAGAAATCTCAGTAGTGGTAATAATACAGCACAGTTTATCTACACGCACATAGTTTCTACCCTTTTCTCCTGGTTTAACATTCACTCTTCCACTGCATTTCTGGTCCTAAAGTTGTTAGGCTTTGTCTGTGGATAGAACGTGCTGTAAATGCCAGCTGTTTAAGAGTCCTCTGTAGTTACAAAGGTTTTGGAGGTATTTCTGTACATTTTGAACAGTTTGGGTTTAACTGGGCTTTCTGACAATAATGATTCTTGTGCTTTTCTGTTGCCAGCACAAACTCATCCTGCCTGTGCATTTCTGCTCATAATTTTTGGTGAACAGATACAAGAGACATAAAGAGACCTCTTAAGGAAAGCTTCACCAGGCTTTCTTGGCCAGTGTTTCCTGCTCATCATAATGCAGTTAGGGTCCTGCTGGTAATACTGCGTTTGTCAGATCTGTTAATTCCAGCTGCTGCTTTCGGTGAGGGTGTGCAGGCTGACAGAGAAGCTTCTTCCTGGTATCCTCACATTGCCGAGGATGGATAGCAGCAGGGAAGCAGTTGGGAGATGAGGTGCAGTGGAATACTTGAACCTCTTCTCAGGAAACCCTTGGATGGCTGAAAGAGATACAGAAGAAGAGGGAGAGTTCTTTCTAGCAGGTGTTGGGACTACACCTTCTAATTTGTCATTTCTTACGAGTTTCTCCACTTAAGAAGTTGCCGAAGGATGAACTCTGCAGCACCAATCCTCTTCTGTGGTTTCTAGGCACTGAGGTTAAGGCAGGTCTTCCAGCCACAGGGTATTGGGTTCTTCTCTTGAAGGGAAACCTCAAAGTGACTTCTCTTTTGCTGTTTCCCACCAACTTGCAGGTGTCTTTCTCAAGGAAGCTACAGATAAACACAGCTACAAAAGCTTATTTTCATTTTCTTGACAGGTTGTTTCCAGCTAAATTATTATTCCACATATATATATGGCATAAATTTATTTTAACATAATTAAGGAGTATGTTCACTACTGTTCCCTGCAGTGGCCGTTTTCTACAACGTCACCATCTGGTTTGCCTGTCCTTGTGTCTCTGAACCATCCCAAGAGCTGCGTAGGAGAATTGTTCAGAATTTTCGATATCCAGAGACATGAATCTTGCCTGCAGACACTTCTGAAAATGATTTTGCAAATCAGTGATGGAAACATGCAAAAGCTTGACTAGGCACAAAGATGGGTGCATCCAACTAGCAGTTATTTTCATAATTATTCGTATTAAAACAAGTGTTCTTTAATTTGTTTGTGAAGTGACGTAGATGTAAAACGGAAGTTGTACTGCAGGGTAGACTTAGAACTGCTGACTGTATGGAGTGGTAATATTTCAAAACGGTAATCCTGAGAATTTAGAGGCAGCTGTAAGCAAAGTTTCATAATGCTGATAGTTTCAAAGTTTCGCAATCCCTTGCTGCAGTCTGATGGGCAATTACAGGCTTTTAAAAACAGGAGAGGGACTTCCTAAAATGCTTCACTGAAATGAGCAGCTGTCATTAAAAAAAAAAAAAAAAAACCCACCCCCCTACCACCAGCAGTCAATTTAGACTTCCAAGAATATTATTTTCTATTATCTAACTCCTCTCCTACTTGCAGCCTCAGCTAGGAAGGAAACTGTAAGGCTGCAACGACACTCCATCTCTGGAACACTGATCTGACTTTTAGCTGACCTGGTAGGTAGGAGTGAGGCAACGTGACAGTATGTGTCTGGATGGTGTTATTAGTTTTGTAAATAAAGTGGGAGAAATATGGTTCAGCTGAAAAACCTCTAAAATGGGTGTACAGCTGACCAAAGAACTGTGTTCATCACCCACTTGTGTAAGGAGCTGTTCTCAAGCTGGAGGTTTTTGCAGCCCTCAAACCAAAGGTGTGTCAGCGATATGGGGGTGACATGAAAAGCTACAATTGCCGTGGATGGCAGCTGTGATCTGTAATATGTACAGTTTGGGGAGGATGTCTCCAAGACAATTGTAAAAAAAAAAAAAAAAGCAAACAAACAAACAGGATGGCAGCTGTGATCTGTAATATGTACAGTTTGGGGAGGATGTCTCCAAGACAATTGTAAAAAAAAAAAAAAAAGGCAACAAAACCAAAACAGGCTGCAAAAGAGTTTAGTCTGGAGAAGAAAGGGCTTGAGAGTGACTGAAGAGTCTTCCTGGTAATGATCTGTACAGCTTTGTGATACGTGTTTGTGCAAATAGGGACCTAACTTCCTCACCCTGTCTCTGTCCTCAAATCTGGCTAAGCCTGGTAATGGAATACCTCCCTCCTCCACCTGTCTGCCACCCAACACTTGGAAATGGGACTGCAAGAACTTCATGAGCTACGAGGGGTTGAGAAATGTGCTAAAGTCTGCCTTGCTCCTGGCACTTCAAGGCTTGGGTCAGACTTACCTGTGCTATGCTGTAGTTTGGCTTCAACAGAAACACGCAAAGCAAAGTTATGTTGCAACAGCTTGAGCTTTCTGAAACAGACCCCGAACTGCTTCCTCTTCGGTCAGAGGAGTGTAAACCTGGATATGGAACACAGAGGTGGACGTAAGGGCCAGTCATCAGCTATTAAGGGTTATCAGACGTGGGCAGTAACTTGTTTCTTTAGAAGAGTTTTCTATGTGTGATGAAAACGTAGCAGTTATATCTCAGACGCAGGCTCAGTGCAACCTGCTGTGTCTCCAGATGAGTTCGACGCAGGGCTTCGTGTTGACACAGTCCCTCCGCGTGGGAGCTGTCGTGGTTTACACGTGCTAACGTGTCCAGTCCTTTTCCTGAGGACTCCTGGAAAGAGCTGGCACTAAATTTTGGAAGACGGGGTGAAGCTTCATACCCTCCCAAGTCCCCGCTGCTGCGCCCGGGGCAGGGGGGCGATG
>NW_010393202.1:555-758 GCF_000710305.1 Buceros rhinoceros silvestris | reverse complement strand
CCCGGGGGGGAGGGGGGGGGTGTCACGGCTGGGCCCCCCACAAAGCCAGCGATGCCCTTGGGGACACGGTGACCACAGCCCAGCCCACCCATGACGCCCCGCCCCCCGCCAAGGTGAGACCAGCCCAGAGAAGCCAAAAGGCTCAAAATGAGCCCAAAACCAACCTGGCTGCGCTGGGGGAGGCGGGGTCAGCGGGTGACCCT
>NW_010393202.1:0-213 GCF_000710305.1 Buceros rhinoceros silvestris | reverse complement strand
CAAGGGACAGTGATCCTGCTGCCACCAGCCTGCAGCCAGGCCACAGCCCCCACGCCGGAACCAGCACCTTCCTTGGCACAACCTACGCTGGCAGGGTTTTCCCCTGGTGACAGTTTTGGGGTGAGCCCAGGGTCACTCCGCAGGCACAGGGCACAGAGGTCCATGGGAGACAGGGCTGGGTGCTGCCACGCGGGACGTCACCAACGCTCAGCC
>NW_010393201.1:295-3262 GCF_000710305.1 Buceros rhinoceros silvestris | reverse complement strand
GGGGGGGGAGGGCGGTGAGGGGGGGAATGCCCAGAACAAACAAATGGTGATCCATTAGATGAACATAATCTAAAACGCTGTCAAAACATTAACACAGCATTTCAGCTTTGAAGCTGTCCTCAGAGAACCGGCGTGCCACAATTCTGGGCTTCAGACAGAGGGTGGATAGAAGCAAACCACTGTTTACGCTTTGTAAACAGCCCAGGAACACTTTACTTAGAGTAGTCTCTACAGTGAGGTTCAGTTTACATAATAAATTGTTCTAAACGCTGCGCATAAATATATGCACTTTTGCTCTGTGGAATTCAGATGGAGAGCAGGATTGTTACCTGCTTACAAAGCACTGTATTACATCTCCTTATCCACTTCTACCCAACGTCACTCACCTTTTTTCATGCTGAAGGGTTTTGCTTCTCTCTCTTTTTTCCTCTTTATTCTTCTTTCTAAAGACAACTACAGTCTATCATTCCACCTCTGCTGTCTGGCTGTATTTTTCCACTGCACTGACAACCACCAGTGAATATAAGAAAGATGAGCTGTAGGCTCCTGTATTTTTGAACCAGGTAGCAAATCACAGAGGAATCTAGTGCATAATTCTGCAAGGCTAACCATTGGGAGCAGTAAAGACCATTATTTTCTCCCTGCTGTTGGCAGGGGTCAGCATCCCTGTCATTAGCTGTGTCAAACTATAATTATATAACTGCACTTTATGTGAGCCGATCTCTCAAAACACTGTAAAGTTGTGAGTATGAAAACATACCAATCCTTCCTACAGTAGCGAGCAAAGGGGTCTTTGGAAGTGCCACTTCCGCATGGAAAGCCACAAGGATGTTATTTATTGTTCTCTGCATAAACATTTAAACATATCACCCGGCTTCTTCAAGCAGCTTGAAATCCCTGACCATATTCTCCTATCAATACTCGGACTATCAGTGTTACTCCTTTCGTAGCATTCAACTCACTTAAGGAACGTGACGTTCCTGAAAACAAACTTCAGCTGAACAGACTCTTCTTATTAGCCTGTGAACGTCCGAAACACAATTATGCCTCGAGTTTGAAGAGGCAAATAGCACACCACCAACTCCAAATCTGTCTGCCCAGCGGAAGAGCTCCGCGATGTTATTTCAAAGGCTGACCTATATACCCCAGCAGACCGGCCGCTCTGTCTGTTTGTATAAGAGATACCTCACGCAGTTGTCATAACCAACATTGTTTGCATTGTTCTTTCACTTTTCTCTCTCTCTGGGTATGGCAAGAGAAACGAGGAAAAGCCTGCACAACAAGATCCACGGAGTATAATGAGCTTTCACAGCAGACAGAGAAATATTAGGCTAAGATGCTTAGAATGCTATTTTAGGTGCATAAAATAAAGATCTTAAGCAGTCTTCTGAAACACAGCCTGGCAACTGAAAATGGTAAGATAAGAGGGGACTGAACCTACGTTATTCCATGTTCCTTTGGCTACAGAGAAATGCACTGCCAACAGTGCACGTGCCTGGGAACTCACTCTGCTGTGAGCCACCATCCGATCAGAAAACAGACTAGTGCTAACAGAACAATCAGAAAACTTCCTAACTATTGATGCAATACATCGCAAATTACCAGCAGCTCAAGCAGACTTTAAAGGTAGAGAATCAAATCTGCCACATTTGTCAAAAAAACCAAACCAAAACAAACCCAACCAAAGCCAGGCATGAAAACAAGGGCCAAACCCAGCAGTAAGTGCTCAAAGTGAGTTTTAACTGAATGTACAAGACACGGGATCCAGTTCTGAATGAGTTTTGCAGGTAGAGACCTAACCAAGACCACCATTCCAACGCAGAGCACAGACCCCTCGCGCTCCAGCCGCGACCTCCTTTCCTGGGAGCCATCGTAAGCAAACACTCAACCCAAGCCACTGAACACAAAATTCTGCAGGCCTCCCGCCCGCCCAACTCCCTAAATACACACAGCAGGAAAATGAGTGACAGAGCAGTGCTGTAACATGACGACACGTTTAGAACAAGTCAGATAAGTTTTCACAGCAACGTTAATCACGCTGGGTGGACGGAGAGAGCGCAGGGGGTGAAAAATGAGATGTCCAGTAAACATTCACCTGCAAGGGGGCTGGCAAACCTACTCTGTCCATTTGACGCGATCACCGGTCAGCGGCAAAGCCATCCGAAAAAGACATTCATCCTGTACTCCGTATCTTACACCCAGACGCTCCTGGTAAGGCTTTTCCAAGCACAAAACATATGTCTGATGACTGTGCACTTTTAAGCACATTATCAGTTCAGGCAAAGTGAAATAGAAGAGTTGCAACTTGTCTACAGAATGAGCGTCTCATTTGCATTTAAAAAGAACAGTTTGCTCCCTCATACATGGCATGACTTAAAAGAAGCTTCAACCAGCTAGTAAAGAAATTCTGAGAACGACTTTCTAAATTAATTTATTCGATTTGCAGTGCAACCCACCAAAAATGATTTAAGGAACTTAATTGGAAAATGATTTAATATATTAAAGTAATTCCTGATTTTCCAAAGCATTTAACTTTTAAATTAAATCTGGCCCGCTATCTCAAGAACGATGAGTGAAATGTGTATTCAAGTCATTACCTTCTTTTCGGAGCTTTAAATCACTGATAGGTTTAATAACGTTTGTCCGGTTTCATTGCCAAATGGGTCTTCAGACACTGTGGTGCTTATGTCATTTAACATCAGCCCAAGCTTCTCGCTTGGCAACACTCGACGGTTACAATTTATATATAAAAAAAAAAAAACAACCCAGACAATAGAGAAAATAACAGCGAGTCACAGACCAAAGGTAGCAGCAGCCTCAAGATTCCTCAGAGCACTTACAAAATATTAAAGCACGCACGCGGGGCTCTTCCTGCCGAACAAAGTTCGCTCCTTGGCACAAACTTCCCACCTACGGGGCAGGTTTGCCAGACGCTGCAACACACAGTTACTCCAACCACCGCTCACA
>NW_010393201.1:0-217 GCF_000710305.1 Buceros rhinoceros silvestris | reverse complement strand
ACCCCACACCACCGCTCACAGTCGTACCTCTGGGGTCTCTGGAAATATCCTCGGGCATCCACCACAAAGGGCCAGATCTATCCCTCAATTCTAGAACTCCACGGAGCGGGATGGGAAACGCCGCCAGGATGAATTTGGTCCTTTCTGTTGTGATTGGTAAACGAGACCATGTGGGGAAATCTCTCCCGAAAAACCGAGAGCGCTTCGCCCCGGCGCC
>NW_010393200.1:3548-4784 GCF_000710305.1 Buceros rhinoceros silvestris | reverse complement strand
CTGGTCGGGGATGTTACAGGCGAGGCTGCTGTGCCGAATCCCCCTGCCCGGGGTCGCCTCTTCCCCCCGCTCCATCCCAAATTCTCCCCCCACCCCGCCCCGGTTTTGCAAAGTCTCCCTACATAAACAGAGCCCTGATTTGCCACCAAACAAACGTCTTTTACACAAAATCCCAGCGCTGTAATTTGTTTTGACTTGAAAGGTATATATATAAGTGTATATATACATACACATACATACACATGTTAAAAAGAGATAAATCAAAGGGGGGAAAAAACCCCCTTGTACTAGTCTTATTCTTTCAACGCTGGCTGTCAAAATAGTTTCTTTTTAAAGCTATTTAGGGTAACAGAACACGGAAAATCTACGCCGGGTGGACACCTCTCGAGTTAAGTTATCAAGCTCCTTCCAAATACAATTTATTTTACATTAGGAGAGGAAAGAATGGGGAAAATCAGCTCAGACACCAAAAGAACCACTCTCTGAAAGAAAATTTCATTCTTAGATCCATTCTAGGACTGGAAAGAGACCCTCAAAGGAGGAGCTAAACCCCATAAAAGTCCGTTTTGGGTTCCTTAATTGAGGAGACACCTTTATCAAGAGGATTTTAAATAATCCCATCAGCTCCTTCCCTTCAGGTCGGACGTGTCATTAAAAAAGGAAGAGGTTGGGGCTGGGGGAAAGCAAGCAATTTCTCAGCCTGAAATTCAGCTGTGTGGGAGGGAAAGGGGCTGAGGGGAGCGGGGCTGGAGCGAAGGGGCTGGTTTCCTTCGAATGCTTTCCCTTCTTGGGGAGGTCACGGGGCGGGTGTGTAGGCTGGGGTAATTTACTGGACTATTGCAAATAAATAGGTGAATGATCGGAGTCTTCCTCTAAACTGAATGAAATACAAGCCTTACAGCCCGAGCAGTGCGATTTCTAGTCCCTGCCGCCAGCCCCAGCCCCACTAAGGCAGAGGAGGTCCCACACCCCCCCAACCTTCGGTTTTGTTGCCAGAAAAAGAAAAAAAAAAAAAGAGAGAGAGAGAGAGAGATCCCTTTGGCTTCTCGAAAGCATAATTACCACATTGTTGGTGTGTGTCTGTATTGGAGCAATATGAACCACATCCAGTCCTTCTCCAGCCCTCCCCCTCTCTTACTGCCAGTCACCAACACACCCGAGCAGTGGGACTTGGTAAATAAAATGAAAAAAAAAAAAAAAAAAAGAAAAAAACACACCACAAAACCCTGGAGATTA
>NW_010393200.1:0-3470 GCF_000710305.1 Buceros rhinoceros silvestris | reverse complement strand
AAAAAAAAAAAAAAAAAAGGAAAAAAGCCACCACAAAACCCTGGAGATTATGTTTTCCTTAAAAAAGGTGACCCGGCAGCCCCCAGGGTCCGTGTTGTGTTGTGATACGATGCTCACCCTCTCCTCCGAGAGAGGAGCCGGGGCTGTACAAGTCTGCTGACCTCGGAATGATCCCTCTTGCCTATGAATTATTGATGAGATATGAGGTCTGATTTCTCTTTTCAGTATGCAAACCCCATTATACTGTTAAAATGGCGATTTAATCGTTTAGAATAGCTTCGCTTTTTTCCAACTCATTTGTGCCCCTTCCTTTTCATTTAATTCTCTTAATTAAATCCTTTAACAGATTTTAATCACTTTTTGTTGAATAAAATAAGACATCATACACATCTGTAACTAGGTTACCTAGGCGAAGTTTGTTTTTGGTGCGGTTTCTTTGTTTTGGTTTGGGGGTTAGTTTTGGCTGCTTTGCTCTCTGGGTTGAGTTTGTAAAATCTGGGTGGGAGGAAATTTTTATTTTGTGTTTTGCTACATCCAGTGAGCACAAAAAGTCTAAAATGCACAAAAGCTGTAAAAAACATCCTAAAAATAAATAAATAAATAAATAGAGCCATGACATTCAAGATGGCCTGACAACGGCATTGCACCATTGAGCTGCCTTTTGCATTGAGACCCTCCCAAAGCCTCCCCGTGCCGCTCACAGACGCTTGTCCCCCCCCTCCATTAATTACTGAGCGAACCTGGGATCCAAACAGAACCTGGCTATTTTACATGTGAAATTTCATCTTTTTCGCCCTTCAGCAGCAGCCCAGCCATGGGGGTCCTGCTCCTGCCCTGGCACAGGGCCCCAGGGAGATGCCCCAAAAGGGAGCGGGCCGAGGGGGGGCTGTAATTAATACAGATGCTCAGCTCGGATCTTCCAGTCTGTAGAGCCTGGGCTGGCTCTTGGCTGAGAAATAACTACTTTGGTGTTTGGGCTCATTTTCCCTTCAAAATATCAGAGAGGTTTATATACTGTTTACCGAACGAAATAGGAAACCTTCAGGGATGGGAGCGGATGAGGACACACGACGGGGAGGGGTGTGTGGGGGGTAGCTAAAGTAGACCTGGTTGGATCCATTTTTAGTGAGTGAGGGATGCTGTGAGCCAGGTGAGCTCACGGGGAGGCTCCTCTGGCCTATGGTAGACTCCGCACATTTGGGACAAAAAGCACCAACCACCCCGGGCACAACCGGGCTCAGTTTAGGAGTCCTTAAACCAGAGGTTTTCCCCGTCCATATTCAGACTCACAGCATAAAGCTCTGAACAACTGCAGGTATTGAAAAAAGCCCTTTTCCTTCTTAAGCAGTAATCATGTCCTATATATTCTCCAAATTCTTCAACCCGATTATTAAAAGATTTTGTATTTATTCTGTCTTCTACAGCTACAGAAGAACTAATCGTTCCATGTCTGATGTATGCCATTAAAGTGAGAGAAACGATGAAAAATGCAAAGGAAAATCCCCGCCTACCTGCACGGTCAGAGCTCAGTTTTCCTGTTTACTCTCCTTATACTTCCTTTTCACCAGCAACAGGGGTATTTTTTTTTCCTTTAAAGGAGGGAGTGGTGGTGGGAAGCCTGTGCTAAGCCTGTGACCCCTTCCAGGCTGTGAAATGGTAGTCAATTATACCTCCTTATGCCTCAGCATCTTAGCTGGAGTTTAACACTGTGTAGGACAAAAAAATTTAAACCCGCCCCCCCTCAAAAAACCCTCCAAAATCCAGCTTGTAAAAAAAAAAAAATCATGTTATGCTGCAGATGTCATGGACAGAGAGGACAGGGTTTCTTGCGGGTAATGGAAGGGAGGGGGGAGGATGATATTATGAGGCCAGCAATAAAACCCAGTCCCTGCTCCACTGCTGTAGCACAGGCCCGGTGTCATCCCTATGCTGGGGATGCTCAAATCAAAGGGGTAGCAAGGGGTTGTTACCTGTGTTACCCACACAGGCATCTCCTCCTCCCTGCAATCTCCCATAGCTAAACTGCATTGCAAATCCCTCGTGCTCTCCTTATCTTGGTCTACTCTTTTTTTCCCCTTGGAATAACATGTTGAGTACACCAAGCGATTAGACAAGGTGGTACTTAAGGGAAAAAACCACTTGTGCCTCCTGCGATTGGAGTGGATTTGGAAGGGAAGTTTGCCTGGGAATATAGAAATGACCTTGGAGCAGGGATGTGGGAATCAGACAGTGATGCAGATGATGGATAGGGAACCGGTGGATGGGTGGATGGATGGGTGGATGGGTGGATGGATGGATGGATGGATGACTGGATCTGTCGATACATAGATGGATGAATATATTTTGGAAACACGGTGTTTGAGGGTACATGCGTGAGTTGAACTTATGGTTACATTTTCAAACATACATTAAGGGGGCGGGGTGTCTCTTTTCTTGCCTAAATCGCTCATTACCATTTGAACCAGTAGAAATTATTCCTACTCCCCAGTACAGATCAGAAGGGCAAGGCATTAGCAGGCCATCCCTTCATCTAACCCCGGCAGGATCACACACCGCTCCCCACATCCCCTCTTCTCCAAGCGTTTCTAACCCTGTGTATACAAACCGTCTGCAGCCTGTCCTGTTTGTGCAGCCAAATTCCCCTTTAGAGCCCAAGCCATTGAAGCCCTTTAGGATCCCGTAAAACATCTTTATTATCAACTGAAAAGCAGGCGTCCAGCTTGCACAGAGATTAGAGAGAGGCTGTTCGGCGTAAAACCAGTCTGCTGAATAGGAAAGGCTCCCCGCACCCGCCTTCCCTTCCTTGAATTTCCAGCTTTTCATTTGTGTTTACAGGTTTTCAGAGCAGAGGTTTTTCAGGATTGCACTGACCACCCTCTGACTGCTCAGGGAAAAGCCAGAAGTTCAGATGATGATAGCAAAGATATTAGGAGCCACATGGAGCAGGACAGGAAAAACAGCCCAAGGAAGGAAAAGCAATCTCCAAAGTGTGCTAAAGGGGGACATTCTGCTTTGTGTAAAAGAGACGGACATGTGTCCACCAAATGTTGTCGTACCGTAAGAAAGAAGGGGGGAAAAAAAAAAAGCAGCAGCCTGTGGCTGCTCCAAATTCTAGAGACACTCCCCCCCCGCCCCAGTACCTCCTCTTTGAACTTTTTATTTTTAATTTTGTAAGGAGCGAGGAGGGGGGGTGGGGGGCGAATAGATGTGAGTTGCTTCAGGTATGGACAAAGTGTCCGTCCCACCACCACCTCTACTTGCAGATGTGGCGACCTGGCTTTCAAAAAAGCAACCCCTCCAGGTGTTTTTTGTTGTCGTTGCTGCTCTATTTTGCTCTATCTACGCGACCGCGGAGCCGGAGCCTCCGGCCGGGACCACCTGCCCGCCCCACCCCGGCGCAGGGGTCGCAGCCCCCCGCGCAGCCCCGCGCTCCCGAGCCATGGCACTGCTCTCCTGCCCTTCCTCGCTAC
>NW_010393199.1:556-779 GCF_000710305.1 Buceros rhinoceros silvestris | reverse complement strand
GGTCCACCTTGGGAACATCTGGGTCCATCTTGGGGAACATCTAGGTCCATCTTGGGGGGAACAGGGAGGGTGGGGAACATCTCGTTTGTCTAGGAGAACATCTGGGTCCACCTGGGAGGGGGCATCTGGGCCCACCTGGGGACCCTGTGGGTCTATCTGGGGTGGAGAACATCTGGGTCCTTCTGGGGGAACATCTGGGGGAACATCTGGGTCCTTCTGGGGG
>NW_010393199.1:0-211 GCF_000710305.1 Buceros rhinoceros silvestris | reverse complement strand
AAGAGGGAGGATCTGGGAGGGGGGGTTGAGGTGGATCCAGATGCCTAGATCCTTCTGGAAGGTGGCAGGGGTTGGGTGGGACATCTGGGTGGCCCACCCTGGGTGACCTTGTCCCCACCCCACCCCAAGCTCTACCTCGCCATCGCCCTCATCGCCGTGGTGGTGGTCACCGGCTGCTTCGGCTACTACCAGGAGTTCAAGAGCACCAACA
>NW_010393198.1:4006-4224 GCF_000710305.1 Buceros rhinoceros silvestris | reverse complement strand
GGGGAGGGCTTCCTCCGGCAGAAGTGGGGCTATATGGAAAGGTATCCTTTATTATTTCTAAGAAAAAGAAAAGTATAAACTATTCCTTTGCGATTGCAGCTGCCGCGCTGAGGGTGCAGTGCCCGAGCCCAGCTGCCCTCTGGAAAAGCCGGGGCTTTCGTTCAAAGGGATTCTAAAACCGTGCCCCAAAACTGCCGAAAAGCACCACCCCCACATCA
>NW_010393198.1:0-3856 GCF_000710305.1 Buceros rhinoceros silvestris | reverse complement strand
TTTTAGATTTGAAATTATACCCTGTAATGGTCAGTTCTGAGTGTGTGTCTCGCATTTCGGACCCAGGGTTGATTGCACATTTCGGGTATAAATTGATGCAAGTCTTCCTGTTCGAAATTGCTAAATTAGACTTAAGGAAGCTGCGGGGCTGGAGTGTGCAAAACAAGCACAAAAAAATGCGAAGAACCTTTGCTCAATTTAATTTTCTAAACGATCACTTGACACGCGGTTGTCATGCTTTGTAAGTGCAAGAGAAATGTAATAATAGTGGGGCTCGAAAATAAGAATTTCCTGTCCATACCGTTCTGTAGCAAAGAGCCAGTGGATCTATTTTAGCTTCTTTTTTTTTCTCCCCTCGTCTCCCCTCCCCCAGCGCGTAGAGCATATTTAATTCAGGGTACCACGAAATAGCTGTCACGAAGCACATTCACTCTGCCCTGTGCCAGCCTTCCAGGACATGACTCAAAGACTTTACGAAAAGTGACGGCAAACTGTCCCTTTATGAGCCTGGTATTTTTCTAAGAGGGCCATTCAGATCTATAGGTGAAGGAGGGAGTGTGTGGGGTGGCTTCATGTGTGTCTTTGCACATCCCCATGAAAACAGCATACATCCTTTCTCCTTCTTCAGTGTTTTTACACTATTGCTTCAGCTGGAATCGTCTGTCCAACCCAGTCAAAGATGTGCTTTTTTCTCCTCCACCTCTGAGCAGCGGTGGGTGTGCTGGGGAAAAAAAAAGAAAAAAAAACAAAAACAAAAAAACCCGAAAACAACTGGTATCTGCTTTAACAACTCCGATCAAGACTGTTATCCAGCTCCTGTTATAGTATTTGGATGTTATTTGTCTCTTGCCTTTTGAGGGCTGAGTTTTTAGAAGATGTGCACTTTGAAAAGCGGGGTGGGAAGGGTGTGCTGTCGAGGCTGAAGGGAAAAGAGATGAACTTATACTTTCTGCTTTAATTTGAGGCCAAAGCGGACAGAAGAAGAAAAGCCCACCCTTTCTACCAGCCAACCAAACACCACCAGAATTGTCTCCTGATGAAGTTCTCTTCGTTTTGGAGACTATATGTATATATGTATAAAAGCGTCTCTACCTGTAGGACCTTTGAAAGTACAAACGACACCATGCACTTTCCCAGAGGATCTCATGCAGAATAACAAAGGTTTGTAGGAACCTTGTAAGCAGAGCTTGAAATTTCCAGAGACTGGACCTTGAATTTAGAAACACCTTCTTTCTCTCTGTCTCCCTGCCTCTCTCTCGGTGTTTTTTTCCTTCCCCCACCCCCCCACGCCCACCCATCACCACCTTCTGGTGCACCAGCCCACTGCAAAGCTCGATTGTTCCCTTTCAGAGGCAGAGATGGGCTCTGCTCGCCTGCAGAATTGGTCGCCTCTTCGCAGTACAACGTGTTAAAAAAAAAAAAACCCAAAAAGACAATGCGAAGGAAAGATTTGCCTGGGAGGGGAAAAAAAAATAAATAAAATTTAAAAATGGTCCAACTTTTCCTCTCCCCTTCCAAACCAAGAGCTACCCGGGAAATACACAAACCCCACTCTGCTCTTAATCGTTTTCAGAAAGTAGCTAATCGCTGTTCAAATGTGTGCAGAAAAGGGTTTGCTAAACTCCTTTTTTGTTGTTGTTTCTCTTTTTTTTTTTTACAGAGAAAGTGTTTCCAAGTTATGAAATATACAGCCCAAGCCTGAACTGTAAGGCTCTAAAATGAAAATTATTGATCTAAATTTACCCCTTTCAGATTTGCTTGAATGTGCTTGATGAGATGCTGGTTTTGGTGTTTTACTGCATATGAGAGGATAATTTCTGGACATGTAAATAAAAGCATAACATCTCGTTGTCCATGATGAATCGCCTAGTGCAGAGACAACTTATTCTTTATGTTAATACAAATAGGATCGAAAAACTATTCATTAATTTATTCTGCCTAGCTGGCTTCCTATCTATCCATCCACCCATCTACTAAAACAGTGGATATAGGCACTCTATAATGCGTGTATTTGATTACTGTGTAGCCACATATGTATGTGTAGATGCAGAAATATATATAGAAATATGCATTTATACACGCTCCTACATAAACTGACCCAGTTTGTAAGTCTACATGCATATGTAACATGTAGTATGCATGTGCCTACACACGCAAGAATATATATAATTTACATATATAAATGCATCAATTCATGTATGTCTGTACATGGAAAAAGTTTTTTGTTTGGAGAAATATGTGTATATGTGCCTATATATGTACGTCTGTGTATGTGCAACTGCCTGTATGTATATATCTTTATATGCCTGCATATAAGTCTATAGATGTATGTATATGTATATCTATAGTCACATATATGTCTGTAGATATATGCAACTATGTAACAGATAATGTTTTTTACTATCTGATTGAGGTAGACTTCTGCAGCCTATTGTTTCAGACAACAGATATAAGTTGCGATGGAAGAGGAACGTCGGATTTGGTGTCTGTCCCCCATTTCCAATTATAGATGGATCATTACAGACAGAGAAGTACTGAGAATCCAGACATCTGCTCTTCACATGAATGCACTCACCTCCTAGAGAACAGCCTGCCATCATGCTCTGGAAACTGGTTGAAAATGTCAAGTATGAAGATATCTATGAGGTGAGTATATAATATGCATATGAGTAAGAGAGTATATGTATATTTAAATATACAACTAGTATATAGATATAGGCATGACTATAGAAGACATATATAGCTCCACATAGACATATAGGCAGATAGAGAGATGCATACAACACCACACGCAAGTATAGAGAAGGGAAACCAAGAGTAAATGCTTAAATGCTTATTTATTTGCATATTTGTATTCAGCATGCCAAGTCCTAAACTTTTTTTTTTCATGGAAAAGCTGTTTGATGCGATTTAAAACATCAAAGAAATGATCTGGGGGTTGGAATGAGGCAACTTAAAGGCAAGAGTTTGATTGTTTAGACCTCGAATTAAATATAATTCGATTAAATATGGACAAATGTCTAGAGAAAAAGAAATTAAAATAGAAGAGACACAATCTGGTATTCAGGAACTGGATACGTTCCTTTATTCTCTTTCTTTTATTTTTTTATTTTGCAATTCCAAGCTAAGATCAACCTGCATTTGGATGTCTTTTCTTTTCCTTGTTTTTGCAATCGGATACATTTTTTACAACTTTTTATACCTTTATGCCATTAGATAAGATGTGCGCGCATATACATATACTTGCATTAATTAAGCGGCAGATAGATTCTCGCACCTATGAGAGTACACAGACCCGACCTGGTACCTTCAAAGGCAGCTCCGCACAGTCTGCAGACACGAAAAGTTGTGCGGTTTATTCAGACCTCCTCGTTATTTTCGAGGTCAAAAAGCAGATCAAGAAGGTGGGGGAAAAAATCACAGTGTAAACACCGCGAAACCTTTCTTAATTTTACACGGTTTCCTGAGCCGGATCTTTCCCAAACGGGCTCCGCCAATGCATTCCTTGTAAGTTAAAAAGCTTGCTGGATTTGTTCCAAAACGGGGGAAAACGTGCAAAGAAATGTGCTCTGCAGAATTATATGTTAATTTTCTTTTTTAATTTATTTTGTTTGGTTGGAGTTTTTTTAATTATTTTATTTGGAGCAGGCATTTGCAAAACGATTTTGAGGGGGAAGATGTTCAGAAGGGCACAATGCTCCAGCTCCAGCGCGGGAGCTGAGCCTTGGGGAGGCGGCTGGGCAGGGGCTGAGTACCGGGCAGGGGCTAAATACCGGGCTGGGGACCGGACAGGGACTAAATACCGGGGAGGGGCAGGGTACCAGACAGGGGACGGGTTGCGAGCTCGGGAGCGGGC
>NW_010393197.1:543-759 GCF_000710305.1 Buceros rhinoceros silvestris | reverse complement strand
GGGGTCCGGTGCGTGCTCCGCCGGCCGGTTGCCTCTAACAGGAGGCGTGCGCGGTCTGCCGGTGCTTCCAGCCGTTTTCCCCGAAGTTAAAAAACGAGGAATCTTATTCCTCGCAGCCGCTTCTCCGGTTTTCCGTGGGCTTTTGAGTAGCAGATCTCGAGGCTTTAAAACCTTAAGGATGTTCACATGGTGCTTAAGTGGATAATCCCCTCATGA
>NW_010393197.1:0-219 GCF_000710305.1 Buceros rhinoceros silvestris | reverse complement strand
GCTGGGACCTGCTGCAGGAGGGGCTGGTGGTAACGGCTGGTTCTGCTGCGAGGGGGAGGCTCTGGTTGGCGGCTCCTCAGCATGTGCCGAGGACGTTGTTTGAGGCATCAGCCTGACTTCAGTGCGGCAGAGAGTGAAGGCGAAGGAGTGGGAGGATTCTGAAAAATCCAGGGGTAGGGGCAGAAGCGCCTGCGACAGAGTTGGGTTTTAGCACCGCAG
>NW_010393196.1:0-5029 GCF_000710305.1 Buceros rhinoceros silvestris | reverse complement strand
AGGCTGTTCCCCCACACTGCATCCACTCCCTATACGTACCGCAAGCCGAAGCGGGCAGGCGGCGCGTTCCTGACCCGCCCTGCTAGAGGGTGCTTAGACAGCCCTGCCGCACGCAGCTGACACCCCTGGGGACCCCGGGCATAAAGGCATTGGCCCGAGCAGTAGGCCTTCAGCAGACTCTCTTTTCACGCCGTGAAACAGCCCGTCCTTGTACCTTCTGTTTTCGTTTACGCCGGGCAGCTGCTGAGTCTGCCTTAGCACTCCAAAGCTGGTTTTAAAGCTGAGATTTGGCCATGAAGCTTCACTTTCCTTCAGTGGGGTGGCATTTCAGTAGGTGCTTTCTCAGGCTCATATCTGCTGGCAGAAAAAAAGCTCAGGAAGTCCTTGGGCAAGACCTCTCTGTTGGGTATAATCTCCGCTCTTTGCCACTGAGACTCCTTCTAGGGAAGTGGGGTTCTGACGCCAGAGTTACTGATCTGCCATCTGGAGACTAAAGCAGAATGTTGTCTCAACAAAATTGTGAGCAACATTGCTCTAGCCCTTGACCAGGGAAAGGATTCCTTCCTCAGCAAACCCATATCCTGAGTGAGGCACAGCCACAGCCCCTAACCCAAGTGGAGTTCAGACCCTCCTCCCACAGCATCTCAAGAAATGTATGGTGGTGGGGTCACGGTGTGGTGCTCACTGCAGTGAAAAGACATGGATATTTAGCAGGTACTGCAGCATGAGTTTTCCTTATGAGCCTAAAACAGTTTTCCCCTTCTTGGACGCAATCCCTTTGGAAGTGCCTTTTAGCTGCAGCTCGAAGTACCAGCAAAGCTTTAAACAACAACTGATAAAGTTGAATCATAATCGTTAAATCCTTTACTCAGCTGCTCTTCAATGACTACAAATAATAACCAAGTAATTACATAAGGTTGAAGCACAGGTAGGTATAGCTGAAGGTCATTTATAAATGAGAATTCAGATACATTACATTCAAAACAATACATATTCTGGCCATAATTACATTTTCTGTGATACAACACACCATAAACAATTTGTGTCATGGACCATATCTACAGTTACATTTGAAGGCTATCTTACAAACGAAGCTCACGTGTGGTCTTTGGATACTGTTCCACTGGACATAGTGCTAGCAGCCAATTTATTGTTTATCAATACTGGCTCATTCAAAACCCCCATAGTAATCCATAAGATATGTGACATAGTATACGCTGTAAAGCTTGTCCCATCTTTCAAGTTAAAACTCTCTCATTATGTATGGTAATAATTCACAATGGGGTATTTATACAGATTTTTTTATAAGCTTTTATAAAACATTTTATATTTGCAATAAAAAAAGTCAACCTTAGGTTGACAGTCTAAATGCAGTGGTTACAAATGTAGCATTCCTTCTTTTTTTTTCTTGAAGGCTTACAAAGTATCCGTTAGTATTACTGGAAAGAGTCTTCATGAAGACTTCATGTTGCTGGCTGCAACAATTTCTAAATTTCAAATGCAAAACCCAAAACAAATTCTGTTTTTCCTTAGTGCTATGCAGCACTCAACACTGCAGATATTGCATGGGAGCAAGTGAAAACAGAATGTGACCTACAGATCCTCTTTCCATTCATATGAAAAGTCTTTAATCCTTTTGCTGAATATGAGCTGTTCAGTGGAGATATATTATTGTTCAATATGGTTTAAATAACTATCCTGAACTTTCTGTGTAATTAATATTGCATATGTTATGCCTGAAAGTATGCAATCCATACCTTCAACTCAGTTTGCCAAGTATAAATTCAGAGCTGGATGTAACACAACAGTCTGTAAAGTCCATCCAGTATGTTAAAGCTGTAATATATTCACAAGTATTGCTCTTCAATTTATCAAGCAGGCAGAATATGTGCTTTGTCAACACTGGTGACTACAGCATGCCAAGCTATAAGAAACAGTGTGTTGTATAATCACAATAACATGTGCCTAGTTTCAATCTAACAGTTTTCCATTTCCTGTAATCCACAATATATTCATCACCCTGATGTTTTCTCAATGCCTGTCACACAAAGCAACATTTGCATCCATGTTTATGCAATGGTGGAAGTAAACCAGGTTCAGGAGTTCTTCAAAGATGAAGTTTTCTGTACCACTGAATTCCTTTTAACTGGCTTCCTGTGGGGCAGCAGATATTGATCCAGATAGAGAGTAACAGCCAATTAATTAAATATAAATTCTCTAAAGTGATGAACATACAGAAGGGAATCAGTGTTATCTTTCCTAATGATACCTATCACACATTTCTGGATGCATAATTTACTCAGTGTGTTTTAATTATGTGAGACAAAAATACTTTACCTTCAGATATTAAAAGCAATTAAAAATAAATAATGAGTCTTATTTCAGCTTTTAAAATTATCTTGAGTGTGTGCTGCAGAAATTGTATATGACTTACAAGTAAATGCTTATACAAGTTAGACAAAAGGAACTACCTGACACAAGGTGTCTTGTTATGCTTAGTAAACAAAAAATATCAAAGGTTTAGACATGCCTGAAGGAGACAAACCGAATATCAAATATGTTCAATGTAGTGAAGACTACATGCTAATCTAAAATATTGTTCTTAAAGAACTTTATTGGCAAACATCTCCAACAAATTTGTTAATACACTCAGTTTAAAAACTGAGTTATTCAATGAAGATAACTAACTGGAAAGGTTTAACCAATGAAGCTCGCAGATATTAGGTTAATGTAAGAAAGCTCATTAAGAATCACATGATCTGAAGCAATTAATTGGAATGAGCACAGTAGTTTGAATTGTTTGAGGCCAGTTAGCATTTCAGAGCAATCCATCTAAACAGTTTTGGAAAGAAGATGTCGACAACCTCATTGTTAGAAATAATCATACTCATCCTTGACGCAGCTTCCCTGCAGTAAGCACGATCACACCACTGATTAATTTGGCACTTAACTTCTCTGGACAGGCTCTATGACAGTAGAGTCTTCCCAGAGAAAGAATAATACCTGACAACATGTTTGTTTGTTTGTTTTCCTGGCAAATTTGCAGACAGTGAAAGTACAAGGGAATGACATCTCCCACAAGCTGCAGATTTCAAAAGTGAGGAAAAAGGATGAAGGCTTGTATGAGTGCAGGGTGACCGATGCTAATTATGGAGACCTTCAGGAATACAAGGCCCAGGCATTTCTCAAAGTCAATGCTAACAGCCACACTCGGCGAATGCAAGCCTTTGAGGCATCTCCAATGTGGTTGCAAGACATGAAACCTCGCAAAAACATCTCAGCAGCTGTTCCAAGTAGCATCCATAACTCTGCCAATCAGCGTGTGCGTGCCACCTCCAGCCCCGAAGCAGCAGCCAAAATCCCCAAACAAAGTCCACAATCAGGTATGGTAAAGCATTTTGAGCTTTCATTTGATTGCCTACCAGCATGTAAAAGGAGGCTAACTCAACAAGGTAACCAGGAATTGTGACTAGGAAGAGTGTGGTGCTCATTTGTTCCTCCTTCTTTCTGGCTCTATTCCTCCTGCTATCTCCTTACTTCCTAAAAGCTGAAGAATAATTTTCTGGGCAGAAGATGCAAAAAGCCTTAAATTCCTATATGTGAATTTTATCTCTACTGGCTTTATCCACCTCAGGTTAGCTCCCTAACTGAAGCTTAGCTTTACCTGTAATGTGCATGGAAAGAGAGGGGCATGTCACTGAATGGCTAATCTCATTTTAAAATGGCATGGTAAATTAAATAAAACACCGATCCAGAAGTGTTTCTTCCTAAGTTAATTTACGGCAGCCACCTAACTTTCGTATTTCTAACGTTTGTTGAAATGAATCTACTTTTATTATCAATCCTATTTTCATAAGGAACTTGACTTCCAAATCTAAGCAGACCTTAGATACACCAGATTGTTTCTCCATTGTGTAGGCTTCAGAAAGACCATTGGTTTGTCAGAGAATGTGGGGTTTTGATCTTCAGCTGCTTAACCATCGGCTTTGAATCAAGCATTAAAACAGCAATGCCTCAATTGCCTGTCATTTAGAAATTAACATACTATATATTTCATCTGAGAGATTTTGTACAACACTGTAGAAATAACCTCTAAGCAATATATGTCTGCATTTTCTATATTGGTACTGTAAAATTCACAGCTATGCAAAGGTACCTGAATATACGGGATGTGCACCCGTTGCCCACTGTATGGCAGCAATAGAGAGATGGACAGGATAAAAAATTGAGACATGTTGTAAATGATAAAAAACCTCTGGAAAACCAACTGTGCAAGTTTAATAGTTTCTGGGTTATTTCTGATAACATTCAGGGCCCTATGTAAGGCAGGAGAACACAACCTAGCTTAAAATATATAATGGAAGCTAACCTGGTTTGTTCTGATGCATCATTTTTTCTGCTAGCAAATGTCACAGCATCAAAATCAAAACTGGGAATACAACAGAGTACAACTTTTATCTTATAGGCATTTATTATCTAACATTTTCATAAGGAAAATACATTTCATTGAAGATTAGAACAATATGATTATTCATATGAAAATTCTTACTGCAATTAAATATTTTACCTCTGTATACTTTTAAAAAAATTATTTAGAAGTTATATTCAGTTCTCTTTCCATGAAATTGATCCATTTTCATTTTTTAACTCATCCAAAAAATGTTTAAGCTGTTAGAAGAAAAGTAATGTTTCAATTGATTTAAAATCTTCATTCTACCGTGGCTTTCCTTTCAGATAAATCTATATACTGAATATTTTCCATTTTCCATTGGATTTATAAGTTTCAAAGCAACAGACTTGTCCATAAAGTGAAAACTCTGGGTTTTTTCAGTTCTATGTTAAATTAGTTAAAATAGTAACAATTTTATTAAGTATGTAGCTACAGACTACATTGCATTGTGGCCAGTTTTACCCACCTACAGGACATATGAGAGCTGGTCAGTTAGTACCTGGAAAGGTTCCCATAAAAAAATCAACCAAAAAAAAAAAAACCAACCACACAAAAACTACAACATGGAAATATTTACAA
>NW_010393195.1:1749-1964 GCF_000710305.1 Buceros rhinoceros silvestris | reverse complement strand
CACCTCTTGGCACAGCTGCTCCAGCGCCTCCGTAAAAGGCCCCTTCTGAGCCCCGGTTTGGGGGATCCGCGGTGCCGGACCCAGCTGGTGTCGAAGGTGGGGGCTGTGAGGGCTCCGCGGGGTTCACGCTGCGTGTGGGGCTGGCAGCGCCCTGTCCAGGCCGGTCCTCTCTCCATGCCTGTGTGGGAGCCCATCGTCCCGAGCGCGCGGACCAC
>NW_010393195.1:672-1611 GCF_000710305.1 Buceros rhinoceros silvestris | reverse complement strand
TTTTCCTGGCGGAATGAAAGCGTGGCGGCATTTGCAGTGCTGGACACCCTGGTCCATCGAGCACGTAGAACTGAGGAGAAGCCCAGGGGAAAGAGGGAGAGGATGGGGTGAGGTTTCCCGTCATACACGCAGCTTCTGGGCGGTTTCCAGAGCTGGGGCTGCACCCGCTGCTGCTCGCCTAGAGCCGCTCACAGCCCGGGAGAGTTCGTCCAGTCTCCCTTTGAGCTGCTGCATTCATCTGGTCTCCATAGCTCCCCGAGGCAGCGAGTGCGGCGGCTCCAGGGATCCTTGTGTGAAAAACTGTTTCCTTTTGTTTGTTATGAACTCTCCGCTGGGTGCTGGCACACTCCCTGCGTTCCCGGGGCTGTTGCCTTCTCACCCTCCCCAGCGTGCTCACGGTTTCGTGCACCTCCACCGCCTCCCGGCCTCAGCTTTCCCTTTTCGGTCCAGAAGAGCCGTAGCTCTGAAACACTGAACTGATCAAAGAGCCGTAGGAACGCGTCGGGTTGTTAGAAACGGTGACGGCTTCCGCCAAGACTCTTCCCCCAAACCCACGGTGCTTCGGGCTCCGGCTTCGGCGGGACATGCCCACCCTCCGCGGCCCGCTGGGGTGTGATCCTGGCTGCACTCTGTTCCCTCCCATCGAGTCCGCTTCGTCTGCTCGCTGGGACAGGCACACTTGCCACCGAGCGCGGGGTTTGGGCAGGTCACGGTATTTCTGGTACCTCGGTGCTGCCGGCTTGTCTTGTACTGAGCATTTGTGTGTTAGTAAGCGCTGTAAATGTGCCTGGCAAAGGAACACGAAGGCCTGACTCTCTACCCACAGATGCCATCCTAGAGGAGCCGTCATCTAGGAAAAACCCCTCCTTAGTGTCCAGTTAGATTTGGGGAGAAGCAGCCCACGTTTTTCTCCTATCTGGAGCAAAGGGTGACCCAGAG